>NW_023276546.1:295000-541571 GCF_013357705.1 Chelonus insularis | reverse complement strand
TTTTCATTAATGACATATTTTTTAAAAAACAAAATAAATTTTCACACAAATAAATTATATATTAAAGAGAAATAAAATTAAGATCATATTAAATTTTTATTATTACTCAATTTAGTTCACACGACAATTAGTTTTAACACAAAAAAGTAATTTTTTGGGTAAATATTAAAACACATTTAATATATATATTTATACATATTCATAATTCTGTAGTGAATTAAATTTCATTTTTCAGATCGATTAATAAACATAATTTGTGACAGTGACATTGAATATTGTAGAATAATGAATGAAACTACACGACAAAATCATTCTCGAGCAATTCAACATACAATTGACTTGTACATTAATAATTTACAAGAGTCCTTGAGAAATGGAAGGTACTTATATAATTTGTTAATTTATTCAATCATTTTATATTAAATTTTAATAATTTGTGATAATATCAATTTATATATAGGATGACATTGTCAGAATATTTGTAGGCAGTAGTTGAACGCACAAATATTCGACGGGAGCTGAGACAACGTGGCTCATAATTTGGAAGTGTAGAAAACCAAAGTTAAAGAGATACCAGCAAATGTAAACTTTCTTAAATATAAATAAAAGTTATACTTATAACTTCAGGAATGATTTTTGAATTCTTTAATTGACCCTAATTATTTTATTTTAAAATAATTGAATTAAGTAGTGATTTATATTAAAATTTATTAATAAATTTATATTCATATTATATTTATATTTAAATTCAGTTAAATTAAGGTATTCATTAAAAATACTGATTTATTTTTATAAAAACTTAAGTAATAAAACTTTTTTTTTTTCGTTGCACGAAAATCGTTTATGTTTATTAAAGAAGAGAATAATACTGACAGACATTATTTTTGAAGTTTTTCAACTTTTTAATAATTCAGTTTTCAAATTTTTTTCACTTGGATTACGTTATTACGCTAACATTTAAGATGAAAATGTTATTATCATTAGATTATAAGCCTAAATATACTTATTTATGTAGTGGGAATTACATGACATTACATGAGCCAGAAAGAAGACTTTTTTTTGTATAAGCATTTTTAATTTTTGATTGAAAACAGTGTAATTACTGTCATCTATTAGAAAACAGTGACACTAGTTGAATTTTTTTCTACTATACCGACGCAAGATAACTTACCAGTCCTAATTTCTTAAGGCTGGGCTGAAGTCAGAAAGTTTCCCGGAGTTGACTTTACGCCCTCACGTTGTGCGGCGAAAAGCCGAAGCTCGATATCAATTGAAATTGAGTAGGTAACAGAGAAATCGTTCGAAAAATGATAATTTTCAGGGATGCACTACAAAAAGGGAGCCTTAGGGTACCAAGAAATTTACAAATTTCAGAATAATCTGTTCCGAGCAAGACAGAGCACAAAATATATCTATCTATCTCCGTCTTATTTTTCAGAGAAGACTGCGAGTTCGAACAGTTGACGAGCAAGCACATTCCCCACCCTCTGTTACTAAGCCTGAAGCTTACGATATCTAAACGTAAACAAAGCAAATGAAAATATGCTAGCTCTATAGTCAGAAGGTTCGCCAGTTATTTTACCGAACGGTGTTCGATTCCAATTGCGGCAAAATTTTTTTTTTATTTAAATTGCATGTAATTGCAATTTTATCATGCCAAAAATGAGTTTTAAATTTCAATTTTTATGTAAAATTTTTTTTTCAATTAATCAATGACAAATGAGAAAATATTTTAACAGGGCCATTAACCTTTTTTTGTACAAATACATTGATAATAGCCTTTTTTAACAACTTATTAATAATAAAAAATTGTTTAAACAATCCGCGGCGAGTTCCGATACTTCGCCGGCAAGCTCGACCCCCACTTTCTGTGCCCAAGCCTGTAGCTTATAATTTTCAAGCATCGTTTATATAATTGGAACTATAATAGCTCAGTGGTTAGAGCCCCGACCTTTCATTTTGCTGGGCAGGGTTCGATCCCAGTCATAGGCAATTTTTTTTTCTGTTTCTTGTTCAAGTGACTTTATATACTTATAAATCAATTCATATATTTTATTACATTATTCTTCCAATTAATTACGAAAAAAAACTTGTTTTTCTGAAAATAAGCTGAGGGTGAGGAACGAGTTACTATGAATTCTCTTTTTTAGAAAATGTTGTCTTTAAAAGACACTATGAATTGATTTTGAACTTATACAAACAACCAATTATTGTATTTATATAAAATTTTAATGAAAAAAAAAATTGGCTATAACTGGGATCGAACCCTAATCGGTAAAATGAAAGCTTGGTGTTCTACTCACAGAGCTAACATATTATCTCTGACATCATGTTTATGTTTATAAATTGTATAATGCAGGCTTGAGTACGAAGGGTAGGGATAGAGTTTGCCGGCGAAGTGCCGGAAATCCCCGTGGATTATTTCAACTACTTCTAAATATTTCTAAATTGCTTAAAAAAGCTACGTTCATATAGCTATAGTAAAAAAAGTGTTTATAACCCTGTTCATATGTTTTCCGACTCGACGTTGATAAATTACATAAATAATTGAGAAAAAAAAATCAAATCGTTGGTAAGAATTCATTTTAGCATGTTAATATTATAATTACATGCAAATCTAACAAATGAAAAAGAAAAAAAAAACTACCATGACTGGAATCGAACCCTGCCCATCAAAATGAAAGATCGATGCGCTAACCACCGAGCTATTATGATTACAAAATATTTATATATGCTCAAAAATTATAAGCTGCAGGCTTGGGCATAGAGAGTGGGGGTAGAGCTTGCCAGCGAAGTGCCGGAACTCGCCACGGATTGTTTAAACTACTTTTCAATGTTGATAATAATATGATTAACTTGTTAATAACATAACATTGTTAATACATGTAAAGATGTATAAGTTGTTAAACACAGGCTATTATCAATGTATTTATACAAAAAGAAAGTTTATGGCTCTGTTCAAATATTTTTCGACTTAGCGTCAATAAATTCAATGAATAAAGAGAAAAAAAAATCAAATTGTTATAAAAGATTAATTATAGCATGTCAATATTATAATTACATGCTAATCTAACGAATAAAGTAGAAAAAAAAAATTGGTTTTGACTGGGATCGAACCCTGCCCGGCAAAATAGAACTCTGACGCCCTAATCACATGGCCAGCATAATCTCGATATTGAATTAATGTATATTTGTTTTTACACTACATGCTTGGATACGCCGACTTGGAATTGAGCTTCCTTATTAACATTTATACCTAATAAAAATGATACTAATGGATGAATATATGTATTTGAAGTCATTTGCAGGTATTATATTAATTAATGTTAAATGAGTATCATCATTTTCATTTATCCTAACTGCAATAGTCATCAAAGTGTAGGGCATTGTAAAGTGATACACTATGTTTACATCACATACATATATTACCCGTACACACATACAGAATTTACTCGCCAAAATGCAGGGCACCATCAGTTCTGGATACGGATTGAGCATTTTTTCAATATGGATGACTGAGGTCATCTGCGAGCATGAAGACTATAGAACAGGAGTCCAAACTCTGTGTATAAAAGTTGAGCCGGAATTTTGAAAAAATAACGTTCGCGGGCAGAGTGCACTGTGGTCGCTAAGTTACCGAGGTAGAGGGGGAAATTCCCGGTATATTTAAATACATAATTAAAAATATAAAAAAATTGAATTTACTTTTTGTATAGAAAAAAATTGATAGTAAACACAAAATTAAACATTATTATAGCAAGAGTATTAATTATATTATTAATAATCCTATTTTTGAAGGAATTGAACAATGTTTGAATGA
Organism: Chelonus insularis; assembly: GCF_013357705.1. Taxonomy (NCBI): domain Eukaryota; kingdom Metazoa; phylum Arthropoda; class Insecta; order Hymenoptera; family Braconidae; genus Chelonus; species Chelonus insularis. The sequence goes on along the minus strand of NW_023276546.1, from coordinate 537,751 downwards.
AATTGAAAATAATTAAAGTATACTCAAATTTTATATTAATGTTAAATTATTAGGTATTTTAATAACTTATATTATCTAGCTTATAAGTACCACTTTCCATGATTGTTATATTATTTTTAGGAATAACGTAACATTGAAAATATTAAAATATAATTTTTATCCAATGTATTTTATATAAATTATAGAGAAAATACATTTCTTATAACACGTATATAATAATTTTTTTTTTACAATATTAAATAATATGTTATTAATTTAGAGATTTTAATAGTCAATTTAATACTGTTTCGCAAACATTTAATTAGATGAGAAAAGTCCGATATCATGAATAATTATCTATTTGTATCACAAGGATGCTGACAAGATATTATGGACTCTGAAATATCAAACTTGGTCCACACTCCACGATTACTTTGGGCACCGTCACTTGTAATGACATCCACAAAGAAATTAGCACTTTCTAATAAAATTATACACTCAATAATTAATGTATGCAGAACAGCACTGGTAGCACAATTTTTAGAGATGAAAGCCGCTACTGCTTGCAACCATCGTCCACGAAAAGGAACATACATAAAAACTAATGCATGATCCCCTGGAACATTTTTTTCACGTTCTGAAGTGTATTGTCCGAGATTAACAAAACCAGAGAATTCCATTTTTTGGATATCAAAATTTATTGCTTCACTTAATTTTATTTCATCAATAATAAGAGTCCCTCTTCTTTCTGATAGTGTCATTCCTTGTGCTTTTTGTTTCATGCAGTCAAATAATGCTGGTTGAAATCCATAAGCCGAAGAACTAATTTTTTGAATATATCTATTAAGAGTCTCGATGTGTGGAAGAGGTAAAATATTACGTTCCCGAATAAAATTATAAATATTCCTGCCCTTCATCCTGATTGACAAACATTCATAGATCCATTCTAAATCGTATCTTCGGCCTTTGACCTTTTTATGTTTAGCAGCTTCAAAACAACTCCAAACAGCAAGCTGTTGCGACTCTGGCAATTGCGTCAGTTGCTCTTTTAAAATTTTTTCAGAACGTTCACTACACCGTTTTTTGGCTGTCATTAATTTTTGCTGCAATATCTCTTGCTGAAAAATAATAATTATATTTTAATCAGCACGCCAAGAGTTTACTTCGAATATAATACAATAAATTATTATACGCGGCTCGAATCTTCAAAATATACTTCCAAATTACGATTAACATTTATTACAATGGATCATGAAATTATTAAATTATTCATTTAACTTTATACAGACCATCATTACTGAGATGACTGCACTTTTTTTTAAATATTTCAGTGAGAAATACATCAGTTTTTTGTCAAGTATGGTAGGTCAGCAGTCTACGGTGTCTAAACCTTAAAATGATGAAATATTATAAAATATATGATAAAAAAAAACTATTAAAGTTATTTAATTGTGGTAATAGTTAGTAACAAATTATACGTTCAAAATGAAATGAAATTATTATGTTCATCTGCATTTTATTGAAGTTAATAAATTAGGAATTTAATACATTATATTAAAATGAAATATGTAACAAATATGAAGTAATTTTAATATTACGTCAAATGTTACGACTACAGGTTGCCGACACAACAATTTAAAAAATAAATACATCATACCTTCTTAATAAGTCGATGACATCGTTGTCGGTAAATTTCCTTTTTTCGTTTAATACGAAAAGCAAGTGTCGAATCGCGTTTATATCTCATGTTTGCTTGTATTCTTTGGCGAAGTATGCGGCACGCTCGACAGCGAGGATTTAATTGCTGACGCTGATAATTTTCATTTGGTGTGATGATTCCACTACACTGGGTGGCATATCTGGAAAAACGATGAGAAATCCACCACACTTATCAATTATTTGTAATTGTGAATGTAGATGAAATCTATTATGATACATTTTTTCAGTTGTAATTAATATCAAAAAAATTGTAACAGAATAAAACAAATGTATTTAAAAATATTTTTACCTATTTTCATCAAATAATGTTCCGCAACAAATTGTGAGTGATTCTGCTTTACGCATAGATGCGTACAATTCTTCCATAGATGATACACGATCAGTGAGAATTATTTCTGATCGATGTGGCATTACAAGCTAGAATAATGACATACAATATTTAAAGTCAATTTGTTTCAATTATGTTCTATATAAATTTGATTGTAATTTAATTTATTATTGTAATTAATTAAAATTATCTAATTTTAGTCTATTTACTTATTTCTTAGTTTATATGATTTATTTTTCTTTGTTATTTATTTAAATTATTTATTGTAATTTTATTTTATTGAACATACAAATTGCGTTTATATTCTTACCGTAACAGAAAGATCAGCTGTTACTCGTAATCTTAATTTTTCCAACAAGCTACCTACATCGAGATGAATCAAAATCATATCCGATGATTGTACATAGTAACACCAACGTTCTGGTAGAACTGCCGAAAACGATGATACTACTTGCTCTAGTGACAATTCATTTGGTAAAGCTAATGAAACTGCAGATAAAGATGATGCAGTTTGCTCTAGCAACACTTCATTTGGTATAATCTGCAAAAATAAACAATTATTTTTATTTTCAAATATTTCAGTTTAATAATTTTCAATGTTATCTTAAACTTTTACCTCATCGCATTCCATTTGGGAAACTGATGGCTCAACAGACTGCTCCAATAGTAGTCCTGTTGGCTGTAAATTTTCAGTGTCAACTAGAAGAATTTGCTCTTCTTGAATAAATTGTTGATCAAAAATTTGTTGTTCTGATAGCGAACACGATTGTTCTTCTTCAGTAGACTTTAAGAATAAAAATATTTATTAATTAATTTTTTTTCTTCTTATATATAAAAAATTACGTTAAGGGATTGGTTAAATACCTGATTGCAATTCATCGATTGCTGATTTTGACATTTTTCTTCTCTAAGAGGAATCGCGTTATCAGTTAAATGCCACCTTTCATTTTCTATGAAAATAGACTCCCCATTGATCAAAACTGATTTGCCCTTTACGATATATTCATCCAAAAAATGAAGTTCACAGACACGATCACTGTCTTTAAGTTCTTGTTGAAGAGCATTTACCCACAGTTGACGTCGAATATGACACTGTAAATTAATTTTAAGTAGCATTGTAAATAAATTTCATCTAAAAAACTCACTCCAAATGCAATGAGTAATACTCACTTTTGGAACTTGAAAGAGTGTTCTTTTCCGGAAACCTTTAGCTTTGCGTTTCCGCTCATCATCTGAATGACCGCTTTGCATCCTTGCACAACACAACATTTTGTCATTTTTACACAATTTAAAAAATTTACAATTTATCACAACATTTTCCACTTAGCAAAAGGTTAGCTAAATTCAATGACGTCTTCTTACTAACTTCGCGCGTCTTACATGCTGCTAAATTCACTCGGTACACTACGTAATTCAGCGCTACTGGTGGCTGGTTTTAGAACCCTTGCTCTAAAAAATTTTATGTACGAATTTTCCGTACACTGACAGAAAAAATGTGATAGCGGGAGCGTGACATCCGTCCCCAATAAGATGTCAGTCAAAGGCATTTTTACAATCTTTTAAATTTAAATTTTTAAATGTATAATCTTACTGATTGTCAATCAAATTCTATGATGCCCAGATTTTTCATCTAATGATCATTTTAAAAATAAGCTTTATTCTTTTAATCTTTTAAAATTGGTTTTTTTTATTTTCAATCATTTAATATTCAATCAAATTATAAAAATTCTTCTTTTTTTAATGTTTATCATTTCGTTGAACAGTCAACTTAAGAAATTAGGACTGGTAAATTATCTTGCGTCGGTATAGTAAAAAAATAAAATTCAACTAGTGTCATTGTTTTCTGATAGATGAAAGTAATTGCTCTGTTTTCAATCAAAAATTCAAAATGCTTATACAAAGAAAAGTCTTTTTTCTGGCTCATGTGATGTCATACAATTCCTACTACATAAATAAGGATGTTTAGACTTATAATCTAATGATAATAACATTTTGATCTTAATGTCAACGTAATTCAAGTGAAAAAAATTTGAAAACTGAATTATTAAAAAGTTGAAAAACTTCAAAAATAATGTCTGTCAGTATTATTCTCTTCTTTAATAAACATAAACAATTTTTGTGCAACGAAAAAAAAAAAGTTTTATTACTTAAGTTTTTATAAAAATAAATCAGTATTTGTAATGAATACCTCAATTTACCTGAATTTAAATATAAATATAATATGAATATAAATTTATTAATAAATTTTAATATAAATCACTAGTCAGCTTTGAGTAAATAAATTGTGGCCATTAATGTTGGTAGGAAATGAGTACATCCTTCCTGTTGAATGATATTATTTTTTATGCAAAATTGTATATATGAGTTATATCTTATTTTATCTTACCATTGAAATACGATATCAACGATAATAAATACTGATTTTTTTTACTTAAGTGAGACAGAAATGAACATATTACTTGTAGACATAATCCGTGATGAAGTTTGAACTCTATTGAGTTTGATACAATCATTGGATATCCGAAAATAAAATTATAAATAAATTACCACTCTTCCTACATTCATGATAATAGATGATATTTTTGTTCGATTATATAAAAAAAATGCTCCTTCTTTATTACTGATAACTTTTTTATCAGTTCAGGATTTTCTGCTATAATAACTGGATGACTTGGTTTCTTTCTTGTAACTTCACGTATAATCTTCATTGAAGTTACATGGCTATTTTAAATTGTCATTCATTATTATCATTAGATTATAAGTCTAAACATCCTTATTTATGTAGCAGAAATCGCATGACATTACATGAGCCAGAAAAAAGACTTTTCTTTGTATAAGCATTTTGAATTTTTGATTGAAAACAGTGCAATTACTGTCATCTATCAGAAAACAATGACACTAGTTGAATTTTATTTTTTTACTATACCGACGCAAGATAATTTACCAGTCCTAATTTCTTAAGTTGACTGTTCAACGAAATGATAAACATTAAAAAAAGAAGAATTTTTATAATTTGATTGAATATTAAATGATTGAAAATAAAAAAAACCAATTTTAAAAGATTAAAAGAATAAAGCTTATTTTTAAAATGATCATTAGATGAAAAATCTGGGCATCATAGAATTTGATTGACAATAAGTAAGATTATACATTTAAAAATTTTAATTTAAAAGATTGTAAAAATGCCTTTGACTGACATCTTATTGGGGATGGATGTCACGCTCCCGTGATAGCTAGAAAGTATACTAGCGGCAAACACAAAATATACTCAATTTAAGTATAATTATTTTTTGATGCAAGTACATTTTATATCAAAATGAAGTTTAACGTGTACTGTACAATCATAATAACATTAACTTGATTTTAAATTTTTCATCACTCAATCCTAATATAATATTAATTTATACCAAGAATAGCGATTACTGCATTTTTGTAAATATTTTGTTTATCTCAAGTAGGTAGATAATAGAAGAAGATTACAAAGTTTACTTCAGTTGATAATATAGTTTTCTTACACTGAGAATCTTCCTTACTTACCACAAGTGTATTTTATACGGAGATCCCGTATAAAGCGTACTTATGCTAAGTATAATGCTGTTTTACACTTTAAACACCATGTTCTCACATTATGAATCCTTTTTTATTAATAAAAAAATACTTGTTACTTGATTCAAGTATATCAATTCTTCACTGCAAGTATATTATATACTTAAATTAAGTATACGAAGTACTCATGCTAAAATTTTTTTCTTATTAAATTTAAAAATTTCAAAATATAAATAATTATATTAATAATAAAAAAGTTACTGTTATACCCATTGGTATTGGTCAATTTAAATTAGTGACCATTACTAATAAAGTAATTTAATGATTAAATATTCAGTAATTAATAAATAGATGAAAAGTAATCTTATAATAATTACAACAATTACTGTTGTACTTTTAAATACGTGGAGCTGCTACACTTACCAAATATTTATACCTGTATAACTTTTAACAGGTGCAAAATAATAAAAAACTTTGCATGGATGAAATGTTCCATTTTTAATTCTGCACATTTTGAGCCCAAAATCGGGCTGATCGGTGCATTGAACCAAAATGGGAATGATTTAAATAATTCATTGTTTATAAAAATAATGAAAAAATCAATGAAAAAAAAAAATTTTTCTCTAAAAATGAAATTCAATATCTCCTTTTTCTAAATAAATCGCCAAAAAGTAATATTTCTAACATTTAGTATTTTTTATTAATTTCCTTAGACGCGACTGAAGCTTTTGTCAATAGTGAAGCTTCAGTCGCGAATAACTTTTTATCTATCTTAGATATGTTCAGTGCTTTTTTTTATTAAAATTACATTCTGAACAACTTTTATTTAAAACATTTTTTCATATCTATCATAGAAATCGAGAAATTCGCGAGGGGGGGGCGGTTTTTCGCGATTTACTCCCCCCCCTATGTGTGCCAAACAATTTTAACCTACACCATTGTGTTTCTCGCAAAATTTCCGATCCAGTCATCTATAAATCATTAATTTGGCCGCAGCAAACCAAAATTATCTCATTTCCCTCGTTTGACTGGACTATTAGCTATAAACTATCTAATATCATATCTTTGATGATGATAGATAAATTATTAATTGAACAATAAAAAATCCATAGAGGTAATTATAATTTTCTTATAATTACAACACAATTATTGTTGCATATTTCAATATCTCGAGCTTCTGCAGTCAGACTCTTTTACTGTTAAAAGTTCATCTCCAAACTCAGCGCTCAGCAATAAATTATTTAATATTATGTATTTAATTATGATGAATACATTATTTATTGTACAATAATTAATGATCAAAAATAACCGTGATTTAGTTCGAATTACAAAAACAAATACTGTCTACAATATGGCGTTTGACGCCTGATGTTGCACGTGCTTTAGTTAAATACGATCGAAAGATTTCTTCGAACGTAGCGCTAAGCCACAAATTATTAGTCTCCACGTAATCATGACAACAAAAATCATTTTAAGTCGTTTATCAATTTTATGAATTTCTTTATTTTGTGGGGTGGCTTGAGTCAAGGTCAAAGAGGTTTAGACTCATTGAGGATGAGAGGCTATGAATATTAACAAACGCAAAATGTATTTCTGTGTCCTTAGGATAATTGTATAGTCCAATCAAACGAGGGAAATGAGATAATTTTGGTTTGCTGCGGCCAAATTAATGATTTATAGATGACTGGATCGGAAATTTTGCGAGAAACACAATGGTGTAGGTTAAAATTGTTTGGCACACATAGGGGGGGGAGTAAATCGCGAAAAACCGCCCCCCCTCGCGAATTTCTCGATTTCTATGATAGATATGAAAAAATGTTTTAAATAAAAGTTGTTCAGAATGTAATTTTAATAAAAAAAAAGCACTGAACATATCTAAGATAGATAAAAAGTTATTCGCGACTGAAGCTTCACTATTGACAAAAGCTTCAGTCGCGTCTAAGGAAATTAATAAAAAATACTAAATGTTAGAAATATTACTTTTTGGCGATTTATTTAGAAAAAGGAGATATTGAATTTCATTTTTAGAGAAAAATTTTTTTTTTTCATTGATTTTTTCATTATTTTTATAAACAATGAATTATTTAAATCATTCCCATTTTGGTTCAAATGCACCGATCAGCCCGATTTTGGGCTCAAAATGTGCAGAATTAAAAATGGAACATTTCATCCATGCAAAGTTTTTTATTATTTTGCACCTGTTAAAAGTTATACAGGTATAAATATTTGGTAAGTGTAGCAGCTCCACGTATTTAAAAGTACAACAGTAATTGTTGTAATTATTATAAGATTACTTTTCATCTATTTATTAATTACTGAATATTTAATCATTAAATTACTTTATTAGTAATGGTCACTAATTTAAATTGACCAATACCAATGGGTATAACAGTAACTTTTTTATTATTAATATAATTATTTATATTTTGAAATTTTTAAATTTAATAAGAAAAAAATTTTAGCATGAGTACTTCGTATACTTAATTTAAGTATATAATATACTTGCAGTGAAGAATTGATATACTTGAATCAAGTAACAAGTATTTTTTTATTAATAAAAAAGGATTCATAATGTGAGAACATGGTGTTTAAAGTGTAAAACAGCATTATACTTAGCATAAGTACGCTTTATACGGGATCTCCGTATAAAATACACTTGTGGTAAGTAAGGAAGATTCTCAGTGTAAGAAAACTATATTATCAACTGAAGTAAACTTTGTAATCTTCTTCTATTATCTACCTACTTGAGATAAACAAAATATTTACAAAAATGCAGTAATCGCTATTCTTGGTATAAATTAATATTATATTAGGATTGAGTGATGAAAAATTTAAAATCAAGTTAATGTTATTATGATTGTACAGTACACGTTAAACTTCATTTTGATATAAAATGTACTTGCATCAAAAAATAATTATACTCAAATTGAGTATATTTTGTGTTTGCCGCTAGTATACTTTCTAGCTATCACATTTTTTCTGTCAGTGTATGAGAGGCCCCAGAGTTTGGACTCCTGTTCTGTAGTCTTCATGTCTGCGAGCATAATGCTGTCACCTATCAGAATTTTTTCAAACTAATTTTCCGGAGAATGTCATCTGGAATACAAGATTTCTAATTATTTCTAAATTATTCAATTTTATACTATGAATTGATTTTTTTAACATTCAGACAGGTGGCAAGGACTGACGCAAACACGAATTTTGGGCGAAAAACGTATAAAAATAGAATAATTAGTGATTTTTCATCTGAATGATGTGGCCGCCATCTTGAAATTTAAGCGCGGTAAGTCAATTCATAATTTTTTCATTATTCTTTCTAATTTTTTTAATAAAAATATTCACTATATACAAAAAATTGTTCTTTACGTCAGTCCGGCATTAATTCCTCTGTAATTTGGTACCTAATTTTATAGAAATAATTGTAAATTGGCGAAGAAATTAGAAATTTCCCGATCCCATGTATTTGGATAGGGGGAATCAGTCGCCTTTCTGACTTCAGCCCAGCCTTAAGTTGACTGTTCAACGAAATGATAAACATTAAAAAAAGAAAAATTTTTATAATTTGATTAAATATTAAATGATTGAAAATAAAAAAAACCAATTTTAAAAGATTAAAAGAATAAAGCTTATTTTTAAAATGATCATTAGATAAAAAATCTGGGCATCATAGAATTTGATTAACAATCAGTAAGATTATACATTTAAAGATTTAAATTTAAAAGATTGTAAAAATGCCTTTGACTGACATCTTATTGGGGACGGATGTCACGCTCCCCGCCCTCCACTTCAGCTCCATTTTTTTTTTATTAGAGAAAAATATGGGCTCGGACTGCGTCCACTCTACCCTCACTATTCGGCGAGATACCGGGTTGGCATGCTATCTTGCGGTCATTTTTATAAATGCTGACTGCATTTCTTAGCTCCCATAAGGACTGAACTTCTGTACTGGTCTCTCTTCTCTGCTACAACATAATCCTACTTCAGAAAATGTGTTCAAATAAAGAACACTTTAAAAATCTTATATTCGATAAATTAAAAAAAATATATCTTATCTAACAAATTTTTTATCAAAAGGATTTTAATTTATAGCATATTTTTATTTTTAAATTTCAAAAGTGAACTTAAGCTTCTGAAATGAATAAGAAAATGAATTGTTCAATATCAATTATTCTTCGTATAAAATGAATTAAATAATAATTTAAAAAATGATTTTATGTATTGAATTTACAGTTTTCAATCAATATACATAATCATCAATATTTGTAATTTTCGATTCATTGTGATAATTTTAAATAATTATCACTCGAACACAAAATGGTATTTTGAGATCATTGTATTAAAATACTATCAGTTGTACTCCATATTTTTCACAAAATTAAGTACAATCGGAATGTTAGTTTAAAAATGAAATATTCGTTTCTATAAATGTCGATTTCTTTAACAATCTGTTTATAATTCATTCATTTAGACGGTTGTTACCATACACACTCAAAAATTGATATAAATAATAAAATTAAGAGATAATTCATACAACTCTTGACTCACATAAAACAGAACTTGATTGACTTATTTACATATTTTCTTAAAGTAAATGTTTTATGAATGCGTATTAAATATATATAAAAATATAGAGATTATTTCTTAATTTATTATTAGCAAAAATGGTATTCAATTAATAAGGAAATTGAAATACGAAACTATCGTTAGTAATATTTGAGAATTTTTTTGTCACATGTCACATTATACAACCATACAATCGAGATCAGTTAAATTCCATTCAACATCACGTACATTTATTGGAGAAATACACATTCTTCTTTACACGATAATATTCAATTTAAATAAAAAAAAATTCATCAATAATCGTTCCAATTTATTACAGCTTACATATAAATAAAGTTAAACCTGTAAAAAAAAATTAAATCAATTATTTGTTTTACATTATTAAAAAAGACAAATGTTTGTATAATTCTTACGAACCTGCAAAGTGATTGAGGTAAAGAAGATATTATGGGTCCATAACCTTGTGAATTATCATACAACTCAAAAAGAGGAGCAGCAACAAGTTTATAATTTTTTGGAACGGCAAATAAAGCTGAAAAAGTAATTTATACAATCTTCTTCTAATTCTTTTTTAACAAAAGCTATTACAGAAATGTTGTTTTCACATTTATTAACCTTTTTCTTGTAGCTGAACTAAAAATAATCTTTTGTGTTCTTTTGGCTTTGTTATATGCGGTGGAACATAAGGGTATTGTGGCGGTTCAAAGTTAGGTCGCCACCAATTTCCAATTGTATCTTCAATTACCCATTCTTGTTTTACACCATCTTGACGTCCGAGAGTCTAGAAAAAATTTTTTATTTATTATAAAAAACAAATTTTAAATAAATATTCCAAAAAATTAATTATATTAAAAGTTCATACCTCAGTCAGGAGACGTTTTAAACCTTCGACCTCATCTTCACCAGCATTCAACTCTCCTCCAGGTCTGCAATAAAAATTCATATTAATCTAAGTTTAAGATATTATTAAAATAACTTTAAAAAATACTAACAATTTAAAAAACGTTGTTCCTAGTTGTAGGAGAAGTACATGAGGTAAACCGTGTTCATGAACCAAGAGAACACCTTCAACACTTCTTCGCATGCCAATTTTATCAAATTCATCTCTCATACGTTGAAATCTTGCTGGGACCGATGGATCTTTTTCAAACAGTGGTTCTTTCGTTCCAAACGTATAGTTTGTGAGAGGATATCTGTAATTACCATAAATCATTAATCCCGCACAACTTTAAAAATTTCTCAACTTGTTTATCCAAAGATTCAAAGCTTTATTTTCTTTGCATGATTGTAGTAAATTTTTTTGATGCTCAGAATTAAAAATTTTATTGGCAGATAATTTCTAAAATAACAAGTACTTGGAACAAAATAATAAAATTCTTATTTCAAACAAGTAGTGCTCTTTTAATGTGGCATTATTCTAACCTCAATATTATAAAAATAAAAAACGGAGTAGAGTTTATAGAAAAAATGTTGTTTGCTCCAAAATTATTAGTGTAGAAGAAAATCAAAATTATTCATAGTTTTAATGAGATAAACTATGTACATATGACTATTTATTATAACATTGGCGCATTAAATCAGCTTGTTGACAAAAACGTTCTTAGATAAGTACACAACGCATACCGGCATTGTATATAGAGCGCATAGTATATTCATTCATTGAGCATGAGTAAACCTTTTAAAGCATACCATTAATAATGAAATTAAAATAGTCAAAGTATTTATCTAAAATAGATATTAACTACTTACAAATTTACTGTCCTATTAATTGTTACAGACTGATTTTGGACAGGCTTTCCTTCAAATGAACTATTACTTGCCCGTCGAGGCCACCCGCTTCCTTTGACTTGTGTTGTCGCCATGACTCTTTGCTTCGATACGCTTGTATAATAAAGTTGTGTAAAAAAGATACTTCACTCGTAGGGTAAATCAATTATATTATCACTAAATCACTTTATTTAATAAAATAATCAACAAATTGAAGTAATGCTTTTTCCCATGACATACACTTATGTTGTTCGTGTAGATTTTCACAACTGATTGATGAATATATACTATGCTTTCATATATAGTCGAAATGAGAAGAGCGTTCCTCAGTTGCTTCCTCCTGATCCTTTCGGGTTCCCCACCACTGTTTTCTTACCACGTTTTCACTACTGCGCAAGCGTACAAGAGCACATTAGGAATCCTCTTCTCAGTCCGACTATACAGTACCGGACATAAATGCTGTGTGATTTTCTATAAGACGGCATAGGGAAATCACATGTATAACCTTTAAAAAATTGAACAACATTTATCTCCAGTACTGTATGTGAATGCAAACCAGAGAATAAAGTTGCACTATAGAAGTCCAGTGGACATCTACAAAGTAATTGAAAGCTCACTGCAGATACATACAACGCGACATCTATTTTATATTTGCAGATGGATGGTAATAAAATAGATGAAATTTTTTATCGACTAATGGAATCAAAACGTTTTAAATCAATCGTATAGATGTTTACATCAGCTGATGAATTTATGTGAATTTCTGATATTCAATATTTATTAAATTTTATAAATGTGATTGATTATGTTCTCTGTCGTATATCTGTTAAATAATTATGAAGAACATTAATTTATATTTTTTAATTTAGGTAAATCATTTTTTTCTAAATAAATCATGTCCAGAAAGAAACACAATGTTTCCTACACAAAACCTGAAGAACCAAAGTTTCTTCAAGAAATTAAAGCACAAATTGGGTATAAAGAAGGTCCTACTGTTGAAACAAAGGTAAATGAAGGTTATATTATAGTAGTAATAAAAAGCAAAGCTTAAAAATATGAAAAATATCAATATTTCACGTAGAGAGAAGCACTTTCAGAAGGAGAAGAAGATGATTGTCAGGATCGATTGGAAGAAAAACCGGTTGTTGTTGTATTGAACGATGGTGATTTAACCGCTGAAGAAGTTGATGCTATTCTCAAGAAAAAGGAAGACGGTTTGTGGGCTTATGATCCTTATTGTCAATAAAAGCATCTTTGTCAATAACCTGTTTTGACAAAATCTTTTTCATAGATTAGATTTTAGTAAAACCATTAATATTTTCGATTATTAGAGAAGTATGTTAAAGTCATTATTGAATGAACATCATTACTGATATGATATCATAAACTTGTAGAAGAAGCCAATACGCCTGCAGATCTTTCTAAGAGAATAATATTTAATCGAAAAATCAAATCGTCAGAAATATCAGAAACAGATGTTTCAACGATAGAAGAACCAAGGAAAAAGAAAATCAAAAAATCTAAGGAATCAAAAACGAAGATTGTCTTGTCCTTTAATGATGACGATGACGAATAGCTCAAAAATTCACTACCTGATTGCATCATCATACAGATAAACGGACAACTATCATTAGGAGAAATTTTATGGGTCGACAATAAATGAAGATTTTTGTATAAAGTAATCATATACTTCTGTTTTTTTTTCTATCATAAGTATAAAATTTTTATTTCTTTTTCTTTCCAAGTATGTGTATTTTTTTATTTGTTATAAACTTATGAATAATTTTTTTTATTATAGCTATGAGCTATTAATAACCATAATTGGGTTAATATAAAAAATAGTTGAGTGACTTGGATATGGCGATTAAGTTAAAAAATTAGTGATTGGTTGAATGAAGAGAATTTGATCACGTGACAATAAATAATAAATTTTACTGGGACGTAAGAGTCCCTTCATGAACTATAGGGTGTACGTCACAAAATTTAGCGATCACGTGATTTGACGTGTCCGCCATCTTGGCAGTTTCCAACGATGGAGGTAAGGAGGATTCGTGACGTCGAACCCAAATAAACATAAAATATATGTGAATTAATTGTTATATGAATAACAGTTTGAATTATTAATAAGTGAGTGATAGATCAAAGTATCTAGTGTTAGTATTTGTGATAGAATATACACGTGTGGAGATTTTGAATAAGCGCGGCATCTAAAATAGTCGAGGAAGACAGAATAGAAAAGAGAAAGAGAGAGAGAAAGAGAGATAGAAAAGCGTGGTGGTGTATTCCGTGTGTGCATTATCGTGGCCTCCTCCGTCAGGGTGATCATCGTCTAAAGCATTTGGATAGCATACTACCACGGCAGCTGTTGAGTGTAAGGTTAATGCGAACCTCCAAAATACTAGAAAAACGCGGGAATATATGAATTATATATTTTTTACAGTACTTAAATGCCGAATCCACGTGTGTTAACGCACAACCACGCGGCTGATTAAATACAGGAACCGCGTGAATTCAGTTGAATTATCTAGGATATTCGAGTCATATTAAACATGTCATTTCTGCAATTGCGGCATCGAATAACACAATATAACCAGGGCCGTGCCAATTATTAGATGAACCCTTACGGGATTAATTAATCCTATTTCTAAAATCGCTACTAATCTAAATAATTCTTTAATGTTATATCTAGTTTTATGTAATTGTCATCATATACCATTAATTGATTATGCTTTGAGTCATTTAAAATCAATTTTTTTTTTCTGAATATCTAATTTCTTTGATAAAATTATTAATAAATTATTTTTACAATAGTTATTAATAATTAATGATTCACATGGAATATTTATAATTATCTATTGATAAAAAACTAACTTAATGTAAAAAAAATTATTCTAGAAATTTCTAAAACATTTTTTTTTAACTATTAATTAATCATTGCAAATTGTCACGTATTGTGATTAAAATTATAGTAGAAAATATTTTCAAAGTTAAAAGAAATTTATCAATTTTACTAAGCTTTAAATATTCTACATATGAATTGAAATTTTATAATTATTTCAAATTTTAATTGATTTTTTTCACCTTATTTTGCATATACAATATAGTCTATTGTATAATGGATTTTGATCACGGCCCTGGAGTACAACTTTTTTTAACGTTACCATAGTATTAGCTGCCATCTGGTGTAAAATTTTTACTGATAAATATTTTTTAATAATTTTAATTTTTTTTTAATGGTTTTATTTATTTTTATTTCATTATCAAATTTTTTTTTCTTCAGTTATCTCACATAGTTTTCAACATTATGCACTTGTCATATTGCTCAGAGGATACGCTTCTCAACCATTCATTAATAAACTATAGACGGATTTTTATGAGTCCTAAACAGAATGGCTGAAAAAGAGAATCCAAATGTCTATAATAAAAAAATAATTTTTTCAAAACTATTTCCCAGAATACTTATTTGACTTTTAAACAGAAATGACTCTCTGAAAAATTAACTTATGAAGTTCTATAATTTCTGATAGGTATCATATGATTCTTATTTGTATTACTGCTTTGATGATTTTTGAATAGCTTAGATAAAAGTCGATTGTTCCGGAATTGAATGAGTTATACTAGTATCTTTTAGTATTCTTTAACATCAAGAGAAAGGTTTCTTCCTGTTACAGAGTAGGTCAGCTCTTTTCAAAGAAACTGTAAATATTCCCCTGACACCATCTCCAAATTTCTCTATCTGTTTCTCTAATTTAGTTTAATTATTTATTCCAATCAGTGTTTTAATTGCATTTTTTATACAGTTATACAATAAAAACTTTGACAATTTAAAATAAAAACAAAATAGTCTGTGTTTACTGCAATCGTTATTTCAACAACTTTGTAAACTATTCAAATTCTTCAATGCATTAATATTTTTGTTACTAAAAAATTTTTTATCAATTAATCAAACATGTTGTCATCTTCACTAAATATTATATTAATAAATAATCGATTATTGGAAAAAAAAGTAAGTGGTAAAACATGTATAAAGTTAACGATTGATTGCTATTGGTTGTTAAAGTAGATTTGTTATAAGTGTAAACGTAGTAGAGAAACAAATAATGGATGAAAAATTGGTGATGATGATGGTACATGCAAGTAGTTCGGCTTGCAGGTGACTGACTGACTGACTGAGCGACGCCACAACTTCATTCCTCTCCTCTCCCGACCCCTCTCTCAACGTCTCATACTCGTGCACGCAGGAGAGTCACCTCTCGGCGTCTCCTGACTCGGACTTCCTGGATTTTCCCCGAGGAAGCTGACGGTATCTGTTGTGTTAGGAGATAGTCGAGAGGTTTAATACACAAACAATCATTTAAGTCTAAAAACGTGGTTGTTTTATTTAAAGAGTTACATTTAATTATCTCGAATCTCCGGATAAGAAACAAACCACAACCCCGCCATCGGGGTTACGGCAAGCAGTTTATTGGTTATGGGACGTTGAGGGAGCTCTCCGGAGAGTGCGGAATTCGTTGTGCGCCATTTTGAAAAATTTCCTCAACTATTATTTCCGTACGTGGTGGAGTGAAGTTCGTATTATACTATTATTGTGAAGAAATAACGTGGCGTCCAACCTCCCCCGGACGCAGTCAGTCCGTGAGGTTGACAATTTCGTTTCATTAATTAAACCAATACTTGGAAATAAATTTTTTTATTACTGGCTGTTCAGGGTAAGCCGGACAGCAGCAGTGGCCCCATGGAAGGTACATTGGAAGATTCACCACTGGTCAAGGACCCATCTAACGACAACTCTGATGTAGCAAAAGGTATCAATATGGTTTTTCACATTACTAATTGCCCTTAATTTATTATTTGTCATTAGTCATTCGTCATTATTAAGTAAGATTTATATAAAAACTGATCGTTAAAACCATGTATTTCACTATAATATAATATTGGCAAATACTTATATCCAAAAAAAATCTTATGAATTAAAATTTGGTCATTTTAGTAAATATTTACATCCTTTCAGATGCTGTAATTTTGAATGGTGTCAATGGCTCTTGTGATGACAGTGATAAACTTGATAATGACATGGCACCAGACAGTAAAATGGTGACCACTGATAATGCTTTAGAAGAGGATGATGAAGAGGAGGAAGAAGATGTACCGGATAATGAAGATATACCACATGAAAAAACTTTAAATTCATCACAAAATAAAAATTTATGTGATAATGATTCAAAAAATTCAACTAAAGAACCAATATCAACAGAAGACTCTAAGAGTGCTGAAAGTGATAATAAAAATGTTAGTGAAGTGTTAGACGACAAACGAGAGTGTAAAGATAATTTCTCTGAGTCTATGGATGTTGATTATCAAAATAATAATTCTGACGTCGAATGTCTTGACGAAAATATAACAGATCTACAAATGGAAGTTGACACTGAACCTGATAAAAATCAGGACGATGATATTAATGATGATGATGATGATGATGAAGACGATGATGATGATGATGATGATGTGAAAGCCGTATCAGAAAGTAGCGATATTCAACATTTAAATGATAGCGTAGTGTCTATATCTAGTGCTGAAACATCAGATTTAAAAATTTGTGAAGAAAATGGTAGCTTGAGTAGTCCAGAGATTGAAGAAATTACAGAAAGTAAAAGCAATGGCCATAATATATCTGAAGAACGTTTATCAAAAGAACCAAAACAGAAAAAAGCTAGAAAACAGATAGATTTGAGCAATATAACTCCTAGACGTAGCTCAAGAAATATCAAACGTACTAGTTATATCGAAAAAGAACCTGAAGAAGTTGAAGTTGATGGATCATCTGATATAGAAGAAATTAAACCAGAAGATCCATTGGCTTGTGTCGATAGTAAAGATAAAGAGAATTCAAAATTAAAATCACCTATAAAAACAAGTAAAACGACAATTGTTGTCAATGATACTAAACGTCTTGTTGAAATCGCAGCTGGTAGTAAAGCATCGAAAGGTGGTAAAAAAGAACCAACTTTAGTAATTATTGATACTAACTCAATCCTTTCAGGACGTGGAGGTGTGCCAATAAATAATAGTAAATCACATCACTCAGTATCAAGCTCAAGTGGCTTTTCAGTGATGCCTGTAGGTTTAAATGCTACTCAAACTATTTACCCGAATATGCGGACTACAATAACCCCTGTACCAATGACTTCCAAAACTGCTCAGCTCAGTCCCAAATTATCTAGTAGCATAACAGCAATACCAACACCAGCCCCTGCTCCTCAGATTTTGCCAACTCTCACTGATGACATGTTTGTTGTTGAAGCGCCGTCCTTCATCGTTCCTTATGTGTATGAAAAGCCACCATTGAAACCATTAAAAGAATTTGTCACAAAGTTAGAAAAATGCATTGAAGAAATAGACAAAGAAGAGAAATCTATGAAAAAAGATAAAAAAAATCGCAAAAATAAAGACGATTCTTCAGAATCTTCCAGAAATGATAGTGAAAGTGAAGGAAGTGTGAAAAGCATGAAA
Source organism: Chelonus insularis (assembly GCF_013357705.1). Taxonomy (NCBI): domain Eukaryota; kingdom Metazoa; phylum Arthropoda; class Insecta; order Hymenoptera; family Braconidae; genus Chelonus; species Chelonus insularis. The sequence continues at coordinate 519,339 of NW_023276546.1, read as the reverse complement.
AAAGATGATTATGGAGATTCGGTCGATTTAGCTGATAAACAATTCGGAGGTGACGATAAAGATGATAAAAATAAAATTTTAACCTATTTTGATTTACCTCTTGGAAAATTTTTCATGCAAATTGGCGTAAATCTCGTCCAAGAGTTTGTACAAACAGATTTATTGAGAACTCAAAAACGTAAGCAGGGTAAAGGTAGTACATCTGCGGAAACGCAAATGGCAATAAACTCATTGATTAAAAATTTAGAATTTAGCAAAGAAAATAATGAACCATTCCACTTAGAGATGAAAAAATGTGAGTTTTGTAATTTTAAAACAGAATCAGCATTGGTAATGCAGCATCATTTAGAAACACCACATATGCGAAATTATGTGTATAAATGTAACTTTTGTCCTTTGGAAGTTCGAAGTCCACATGATATTCTTTTTCATATGGAAGCTGAACACAATACACGTGGAAGACTTGAACGCGGTCCAGCTTTCCATCAATGTCCTAATTGTCCATTTGAAGACAATCAAAAGGGTAAACTTACCCGACATATACTCGCATGTACAAAGAAATTTAGGCCTGAACGCAATCTTGAACCTGCTACGGATTGGGAACCACCTGCTAAAATACCAAGGTTCAGTCGTGCTAGAAATGTTGGTAGTGTTAATTCTAACGCTCTTGCTATGGCTATGGGCTCTAAAGGACCTCAGCCATTGTTACCAAAATTACTTCCAACACCAATCACTGGTCGCGGAAGAGGTAGACCACCAATGCAACCAAGGTATTCAGATATAAAGTCATTGAGACCTGGCAGCACACCTGTTCGACAAGGTTTGTTTCATTATTTTTCTTATCAACTTGAATGTATTTTAAAGTTTAAAATATTTATTTTCTTATAGATAATGTACCAGGAATGATGTATCGACCAACATCTTCAGGACTTTTAGTACCTACATCTTATCAGTTTGGCAGTAACCAAATATTCCAGGTATTTATTATTAAAACTTACAGTTTTATATTTTTAAAGATAATGACAAGGATCCTTCGATGTTTGAAATTCACTATTCATCGACATTTGTTTATGTATTATTTATATTGAGCGTAAAATACCGATAAATTTGTCCAAAGTGAGGTAGATAAGGAGAAAGTCGGTTTGTTATATTATACTTTCCTGTTTTAATTGAAAAAAGAGTTGATAACGGAATATGTGGGTGGTGAACAGGTGGTGGGTGGTTCTGGGACTGTCACATCAGCATCGGGGGTGAGTAGCAGTAGCTGCGGCAGTTCCGGTCGACCCACACCCATTGCCCTTGTATCCAACGTAATCGACTCTCAGTCTAGATTGTCCTCATTACAGGTAAATAAATATCGGGATAACACTGCAGGGCGTTATACTCATTATATGATTGACACATACTATCATGGGCATGGGTTAATCCTTTGACAAACTTTTATTGTTACTCACATATTATTTATGTGATCACATTTATTGTTATAATAATACTTATGAAATTTTTGTTTATAAATAATCTCATGTTGCAATTTACTTAGGAGTTAAATTACATCCATTTTTCGAAACACATTTACGTTATAGTTTCAAACCCGGATGTAATGTAAAATATTAATAAAAAATAGAGTTTTATTCACAGCTAATCATTTTTTTTTTTGCTTCCATTTTGCAACTAAGTGTTATTAATGATGCTTTTTAAATTTTTCAGAATGGTTTATTAATTATAAGAGTATAATTATGCATGTTAATGTTGACATGAATTTTAATAATTTTGTCATCGATTATAAATTACAAATTTTGAGCACTATATTTGTAATTCATTTCTTTTGATTAACTTAGATTAGTCAACTCTATTTCAATATTTTCATTAGTGTTTATATATGATAATTTTCGTATTGTTTATCTAATTAAAAATTTTACATATTGTAGAATACATCAAGTAGTTCGAAGAATCCTGCAGCAAAATTGTTAAGTCAGCCAAGTATATCCATAACTCCATTACCACGTACTACAAGTCAAGCCCCCATCTTAGGCTCCGGTTCACCGTCAAAGCCTGGTGGAAAAAATACATTTGTTATATGTGAAATTTGTGATGGATATATCAAGGTAATATTATGGTTTTGAAATTATTTCTATAAATTTAATACAGAAGCTGTATTTGCTATTTAATAATTAATTAAAAAATATAGGATCTAGAACAACTTCGCAATCATATGCAATGGATTCATAAAGTCAAAATACATCCAAAGATGATTTATAATAGACCTCCATTAAACTGTCAAAAGTGTCAATTCCGATTCTTTACTGATCAGGTGAGAAATTTTATTTATCTATTTCAAACGTAATAACTATTAACATCGTTATGATCGATATTGTATTATAAATTAATGTGTTAAAGGGATTGGAGAGACATTTACTTGGATCGCATGGACTCGTTACATCAAGTATGCAAGAAGCTGCAAATAAAGGGAAAGACGCAGGCCGTTGTCCAGCTTGTGGCAGAGTAAGATATTTTTCAATATACGAAAGAAAATGATTATTAAAGAAAATATAATAATAATTCATTTCATAACAATTTTAATTTTTTATTTTAGGTCTATCAATGGAAATTATTGAATCACGTCGCGCGAGATCATGGAATGACACTAAAGCCCGCACATTTATCATACAAATGTACAGTATGCACTGCCACGTTCGGGATGTATAAGCAATTTGAAAATCATGTGTATTCAGCACATAGTGTGGTAGCTAAACGCGTAATAGACAAGAAAAATACACCATCATCACCATCATCGAGATCTAATGATTCACTCTTAAAACCATTGAAAATTAATGACGAAATTACAATTATACCACAGCCAGCGAAAACGACAACAAGATTAAATAGTTCACAAGGAAGAAGCAAATAGCAATTGTCGACCGAGTGATGTATGTTTATTTTGTTTCGATGAATGTCGCATAAAACGTTCAATGATACTCCTTTTTCATTTATAAAAAAAAAAAAAATTAAACAGGCGAAAAATCTCAAAAAATAAAAAAAAAATATTTCAAAAAATATTTTAAAAAAAACAAAAAAAAAAATAATTAAATGAAACACGAAGTGAAAATTCGTTCATTGAACGTTAATTTGTGCCCTGTATATGTGTGAGCATAGAGTGATGCTTAAAGCGCGCTAATATATACGTGAACAAATAAAAAATATAGAAAGGCAGAAAGAAAAGAGTCATCCGCGAATTTTTTGCGAATATAAATAATAATAAAATAATAATATAGTAATAAAAATAAGAATAATAATTATGATAAAAATGATGAATAAGATAAATAACAATGGTGAAATTACAAATACAGAAACACACACATACTAGTTGACTGCGTAATAATATTCCATCGATGATTATACCGATATATTTATTTAAGAATTTTTATTGTTGTTATCGGACATGCATAAAAATAATAATAGACTGTAAAAATAATAAGAAACAAACTAAGAACAAGATACAAGGGTGGCCTTCAGTAATAACTCCTTGGTTAATCCTGAAGACGCGTATTTCCCAAATTGCCTATAAAATTGTAGTTTATTAACAACCACAAACACGGTCTTTGTGCTTGATTAAGTCGTGGATTATCACGGCTTGTCAATAGAATAGTCCTTTATATATATGAATATACATATATATTTTATGAGGTTCGAAGATTAGTTGACAAATGTGTTGTGCTTCAAACCCTGATCTCTTTGTGAAGTTTTTTTCAAATCAGCTCTTGATGATTTTACGATGAGTTTTTTTCAATCAAATCATGATGATGTTTTTATTTATTTTCTTTAATATCAGAGATAAATTGAAAGAATATTATGAAAGTATTTTTTTAATTCATGAAAACTCTTCTTTTTCGTTGCAAATTTGAATACTTTTCTAATTATAATTAATGTAAACTTTTAATGTTAATGAATTCCTTAATAGTTTTTTTAATGGTTAATTATTTTACTGATATAAAAAAGAACGTCGAATATTATGAATTTGTAGATTTGTGTGTATCAAATAATTTATGATATAAACGATCATCATCATCAACGGGGTAATCGGAACACTGTACATTGTATCTATTTACTTACTTATAAGTTGGATTGCATAATCCTTCAATGCATTGTAATAAAAACGAAAAAATATATCCAGTTTTATTTTTGCGCTCTTAAAGAAAAATAATATAAGTTAAAGAACAAATGTACATTAACATAGGGTCTATAATGAAATCGAAAAATTATATCAATAAAAAACAAATAAATCGGTAAATACGCGCGTGTAAAAATTTTTTATTAGATTTTACTTCATTTACCAAATAAAATTTCTTTTACATATAACATTTTTCTTCAATATAATAAAATACAGTGAGTTTATTTTAATATATATATATCATAAAATAAATTTTGAATGATAAATATTATGTATTCAAATCGATTAGTATCACAAGGAAATTTAAATTTCATTTTTTTTATCCATTTTTCTTGTATAAACTCTAAAATCAATAGTTTTATCAAAGTAAAAAAAATGTAATCGATGAATATTAAATGTAGATAGTCATAATAACGCTCAGAAAAAAGATGAAAAAGTAACGAATATTAATTTAATGAAATTTACTTATTTTTTTTCTTCTTAAATAATTTTTGTACATTTACTATAGGTAAAAACAATATTAATTATAAATTCGACAAATTGTATTCAATACGAGAATATTATTAATAAATGATGAATAAATATTTGTGCATTTTTTTATAGTGCACATAATGTCTATTGTACTATTTACATACTCCAAAACTGGTTTTTTTTGTAACCAGTTGATAATACCTACAAAATTGTTAAGCTAAATGGATAATTAAGTAAGAAACATAAACTACTAAGAATAATCTTATGATAGAGGGTAAATATTGTAATGATAATTTGTACAATATCGATTAATTAATCATTATATGAATATATGATAATTAAGTGGACTATATAGATAAATAAAGGATCAACATTTCAATTGATAGAAAAACACTTTTATTAATAATTATCAAACAAGTGAAATAATTGAAAATTGAAAGTATTTCCACCAATAATTATATAAATAAGTTTATTAATTAAGTCGTTTAAAAATTTATATTTTTCTCAATTTTTTTTTATTCTCCAATTTTCTAATAATACAATCGATTAAAATTCAAAGTGGAAGTCGTAATAAGATTGATCAAATGTATTAATACGAATATAACCATCTTCTCCACCACTGGAGAAACTCCGACCGTTCGGATGAAAATCAAGTGAATTAATGGGACCAAAGTGACCTTTTAAACGAGCAAACTCTTCTTCAAAAACTAGATGATAAAATCGAGCATCAAATTTTCCTTGACGGGCTGATGTCGTTGTTACATCCATAGCATCCTGCCCCCCTCCAAGGACTACATGATCATAAATTGGAGATATTGTTGCTGAGTTTACTGGCCGTTCTGTCTTGTAAGTCTTCAAATGCATTAGGGATTCGGTGTCAAATAATTTAGCAGTGTGATCTTTAGATGCCGTAATAAACATGGTACCGTATTTATTAAACTGCATATCATTTATTTGAGACTTATGGCTTCTTTGACTGTTTAATTTTTTTCCCGACTAAAATAATATTATTATTTAGTGTTAAAAGTTAATTATAGTTAATGAATTGAAATACTAGTTATCATTCATTTTCTTTACGTACGGTGACATCCCAAACGTTTATTTCACCATCCTCATGACCAGTAATAATAGTTTCATCTAAAGCACCCCAAAGAATAGCTGAGATTCTTGGTCCATGAATTGGAATCCTTCGAATAGCATCTTCTTGTGAAATTACGGGGTCAACATTCCTCGTATCAATGATGAACATTTCACATTGATGACCAAGAGCTTTGTCGGTAGAATAAACAGCAGTATTTGCCGAATAACTGAATGCACATGTCCTAACGGAACTGTTTGTAGGCAGTTGACCAATTTCTTTGCCTAATAATCAATGTAATATTCAGAAGATTTTGAAAGGCATCTTTAATTAATAATTTTTCATACAAACCTGTTTGACAATCCCAAATTCTCAATGTATTATCTCCGGAACCACTTATAAATCTCGTTGTATCCCAATTAACATCAATACACCATACCGACCCATTATGACCGTTGAAAGTTCCTAATCTTTCTCCATTCAACGAATACCAAACGTTTGGATTTTTGTCTTTACTTGCAGAAAAAATTAAATCACCTTCTCGATTGTATTTGATTTTTGTTATAGCACGTTCGTGCCCATGTAACATCAATGGTTTCTACAAAAATTCATCATTTAATAAATTATACTTTTTTTGTAGGTTAGAAAGTTACATAGTATATACTTCAATTCTTATGTTTATATAAGTTTTATAGTAAATTGTATGTGATTGATTTACTTACCATTTTTTGTAATTATTATGAAAGCATTTACTGGAATAAAATAATTAAAAACAAAATATATATATAGGATTTTCTGACAGAAAATTTATGCTGTCTACGATAAAGCACGCACAGAAAAGAAACTCCACAGAAGCTCGAGAAATGTATTACAGAGCCATCTACAAGAAAATTTGTAAAATAGAAAAAGAAACTTCAAAGTAAGAAATTTAGTTCAAAGGCAATTGAATTAATATTCAATTTGTTTAATTAGAATAATTATATTCAATCTTCATTCTGTATACAAAATATTAATAACTTTCATTGATATTTTTACCAACACAAACAAATATCAGTTACATTTGTCACATTACAAAAATAAATTCATTACTATAATAATTATAAATAAGTTGTGATGTATTAATAAATTAAATAATTCGATTAAATAAAAATATCAGCTTTTTGAAATGATTTGCTCATTTTATTGATTTTCTTATTACAAATTCTTACAAAAGTTTGTGTAATCATATGTTATGTTGTTATGATTCATTTTTTGAAAAATCTGTGATGAAGTAAAAATGTCCTGCATTGTATTAAAATGGAATGTGGAATGGCCAGTTCTTATTTTTTGAACATCTAAAATTACATAAAATTAATAGTCACTAAATTTGATTCTATTTATTTTAATTATTAGCTGTAGTAGATAAGTGTAATTAGAACAATTAGGAATAATTATAATAAAATACTTACTCAGGCATTGCACAAATTCTTCCACCAATATCAAATGTATCTATGTAAGCAATATCTTCATCACTTAGTTTGAAATCGAATACTTGAGCATTTTCCAGAATACGTGACTTAGTTACTGACTTCGGTATTACAACATGTCCACGGTCGAGCTAAAAAACGGAAACAAAGATGTAAATATTGACTCACACAAAAAGAATTATTGAAAGAAGTATATAATACAGAAGCTTCTAATGGTTCTCTTTCGTAACATAAAAAATAATTCTTAGAAACGTGATGGAAAAGTACTGCCAAGTTATGGTATTTGTGAGCGAATAGATATAATCATATCATTGTATAGTTGTTTGAAAAGATTAAAGATTATTTTCTACAGCTGTTTCAAAAGTTTTTAGTTTATGATTCGTCATATTCGTATTAGGAATTAAATTAATTGTGGCAAATTTGAAGGGAGATGAGTAAAAAGCTGAAATAATATTACTTTTATTATCAAATACCTGATAGCGTATGACAACTTGAGCAGTAGTTTTGTTGTATTTCTTGCTAATCTCAATTAACTTCTTATCTTCTAAAAGGACTGGTTCATCAGGTTTTGCCCAAGGTCTATCCGGTGATCCCAAGGGGCTGTAAGCAGTAATTACAATGTTTCGTTCTTTGCAGAATTTGGTTAGCTCTTTTTGAGTCAAGTATGGGTGGCATTCAATCTAAAGAAATAAATATCAATTGAATTATCAATTGTACTTGTTCTAAAAAGACAAAAAGAATATGTAGAAATTTATATTAATAATATACCTGATTGGTTACAGGCTTTATTTTACAACTTTTCAAAACTCTTTCAATTTGCTCAGAATTGAAGTTACTTAATCCAATATTTTTAGTCAATCCTTTTTCGCAAACGCCTTCCATACCACGCCAAGTATCAACGTAATCGGTATCAGTCATTTTCGGTGAGCCATCGGGATTAGTTGGAAAAAGAACATCACCATCTTCATATGCCATTGGCCAATGAATAAGATATAAATCTAAATAATCAAGACCAAGATTGCTCAAAGTTGTTTTGATAGCCTTTTCAACACTTTCGGGCTTGTGATAACTATTCCATAGCTTGCTGGTTATAAAAAGATCTTCTCTCTTTACTACCCCTTCACCAATCTTCGCTTTCAAAGCAGCCCCAACTTCCTTCTCATTCCCATAGACATGAGCGCAATCAATATGACGGTACCCAATATCTATAGCATATTTCACAGCTTCCGTTACTTCACCAGGTTTAGACTAGGCAAAAAAAATTGAGAATCGATTGTTAATAATTTTTTTAACCTTATTGAAAAACTTATTAATACAATTTTATAAAAAGTATCCATCAATTTAATTTATAGATTATATCAAAGAATTTTTTTTTTATAAAAAAATATTAACTATTATTTTATAACATATCACGATTATGTCTTTGATAAAAATCTAATAAAAAACAAAAAATTATTTCAACGGAAAAATCCCAAAGATTCATCTCTTGTTTGGAAAGTACTAGATCTATTCTTGAAAGTAAAAAATTGGGAATTTTCCATTAGAACGTGCATTAGAATATGGTAAAAAATTGAATTTCTTACCTTCCAAGTTCCTAAACCAAAACTTGGAATTTCATTTCCGTTATAAAACTTAATTTTCGGAACGCTTAGAGCCATATTCGCACAATAAATTTAATACGATGAGACGAAGTAAAATGCAAGAGCAAGTTGCAGCAAACGGTTCGGTTGTTTGATGATGAATAAAGTCGGCTTACAGCGGTTGTCTATAATTGAGTGGAGGGGACAAATACCAGCGAGCAGACGTCGGTCTAATGTTCTGTATTTAACGCATGTGTATGTAAAGATCGTCGTAAATCAGAGCTAATACAACTTCATCAATGTTTTTTGATATTTATTGTGTTTTATTGTTAAAAAATTATCATGGAATATAAAATTTTGTTTCGTGAAATGTACAATAGTATCAAATCATGCTGATGTTGGAACATACTTACATTTCTTCATAAAGTTCATTTCTTATATTCTTTATACATCAATAAAAAAAATTCGCTCTCTACTTTATTTCTACTACCACAATAACAATAAATCTCAATGTCAATCATGATTAATCATCTCAGTATGGAATATTAAATGGGTAGTTTGGGCTTCCAGCACGGCTGAAAAAATAAACTCAAATATTTAGTAGGGGCTTTAGTATAGGGAGTTATGATATTTATTTGATTGAAGATAATTAGTAATTATTAAATACAACACTCACTCAAGTAATGCAACAAATCTTCCACCCACATCAAAACTATCAATATAAGTTATATCTTCTGGACTCAATTTAAAGTCAAATACATTGAAGTTTTCAATGAGACGTGATTTTGTTGCTGTTTTTGGAATCACTACATGGCCACGATCAATCTAAAAAAAAAATTTGAATTTATCTTATGAAACGTATACATAGATAAGTAAATTTATTCTCAAAATCTCTGATACTATTAGAATTATTTAGAATATAACACATTATTATATTATTCTGACACATAATCGAATTGAAAACAGTTTTTCAATTACTTGATAACGAATGACAATTTGTGCTGGTGATTTATTATATTTTTTAGCAATTTCGATCAACTTTTTATCTTCCAACAATTTTGGCTCATCAGGTTTAGCCCATGGACGGTTTGGCGATCCTAAAGGACTGTAAGCGGTAATGGTGATACCTCTCTCTTTACAAAATTCAGATAATTTTTTCTGAGTCAAATAAGGATGGCATTCAACCTAAAGAATATGAAAAAAAAATTTTTATTCCGAAATTTTAATTGAATAACAAAATTTTAAGATCAATAATACTAACTTGATTGACGACAGGTTTTATTTTGCAATTATTTATTAGCCGAGTAATTTGTTCAGAATTAAAATTACTTATTCCAATGTTCTTTGCCAAACCTTTCTCATAAACTCCCTCCATTCCTCTCCAAGCCTCTAAATAATCAGTATCACTAACTTTACGAGAGCCGTCAGGGTTCTCAGGAAACAATTCATCGCCATCCTCAAATGCCATTGGCCAATGAACTAAATAAAGATCCAAGTAATCAAGGCCAAAGTTCGCCAAACTTTTCCTGATCCCACGCTCAACTGATTCAAACTTATGATATGTATTCCATAGCTTGCTTGTAATGAAAATATCTTCTCTTTTTACAACTCCTTCTTTAATTTTTTCTTTAATAGCTTGACCGACTTCAGCTTCATTTTCGTAGACAAGAGCACAATCAAAATGACGATATCCACAATCTATAGCCTCTTTAACAATTTGACAAGTTGTACCAACACCTGCCTTAAATAAATAAAATAATCAAGTTATTATTATTTAAAAAATAAAATATTTTTTAATATTTTTCAATAATTCTTTATAAATATTAATAGCGAATAGAAATTGAATTAATAAGAAATTTAATAAGTCTGTTATTGATTCGAGGTCATAATAGAATTCGCATTAAATGATCACTTTAAATAACTAAACAATGAATTGATTTTTTAATTAATTCATTATTCATTTTTAATCTGATTTCATACGTTTCATTTACGTTTATCAATATTTTTTTCTACTCATTTATTATGAATTGAAGTTGTATATTAATTTAACAGTAAGACAATAGCTTTTTTTATCACAAATAAAATAAGTAGACTAAATGATATAATTGGTGTTTGAATTAAATAAAAAAGTTGTTTTGTTTAAAAAAAATTGTGTTATAATACTAGAGATGTTAGAATAATAGAATTGAAGTGCTTCATTGTCTAAAAAGGAAATGAATGATAAAATGATAGATGTTTATTAATTGTACATTGTACTCTTTAGAAGCTATATCAAAGACATAACAGTAGAGATATGTATTTAAGAATGAAACGCTGTTAAAGAATTAAACTATTTAGAATAAATTAGCAGTTAGTCCTAGTACTTTAAGATTCAGTAAATAAAAATTGCATTTAAAATTTTTGAATATTGCATTGAAGTTTCAATAATTTAACAAAATAGAAATGTAATATACTGACGATGCATCAGAAATACTTACTTTCCATGTACCTAATCCAATCATTGGAATTTTATTTCCATTGGAAAGTGTCACCATTGGTACTGATTGAGCCATTATTCTTTTTAAAAATGCCTTCCCGATATCGATCTGTCAATATAAAATATGTTTTAGTTAACTGATAACAGTATATGACTTGCGTATTTTCCAACAATCTGTAATCTACTTTGTTATTGTTTTACATAATCATGTTTTGACATATGTCTAACGAGGTATGCAAATAAAGGTTATAGATTTAAATTTATCGCGCATATTTGAATTTTTATCTATATGCCCCCTAACAAAAAATATGTGTACTAATTTAAATAAATTATGTTTTTTGTAACCTAAAAGTTTTTGCGTAACAATTAATTATTTATGTAAAGTAAATAAATTTTTGTAATTTTTTTATTTATCTATTATAATTATACTTACATATAAAAAAATAAATAATTAATGTGATTTGTTTTAGTGTATTTCGATAAAATGTGCAACAACTGAAACAAGTGTTTTACAGAAAATGGCACTTGAGCAGAATTTGTACAAATACTACGAAGTACTTGGATGTAATAAGGAATCTTCGTATGAAGAGCTCAGACAAGCGTATAAAAAAATGGCTCTTCTTTATCATCCTGATAAATATCCCCAGGATAAAAATAATCTAACCAATGATAAATTTCTCGCCATTGAAGAAGCGTGGCGTATTTTAAGTGACAATGAAACGCGGAAAAAATACGATGCTGAATGTCGACAAGCTGAATTGGAGTCAGAAAATATATTAATTTATGATAACATAAATTTAGATCAATTGAAAGAAAAAGATGATAAATTTTTAAGTTATCCTTGCAGGTGTGGTAGTAATTACTTGATCAGTAAAAGTGATATTAACGAGGACAGTAATGAGGTGACATACATTCCGTGCCAAGAATGCACTTTTTGTATTGTTTTAGAGAAATAAAATATTTATGTAATAAATTATAAAAATTTCTCACAAGGGTATTCATATATTCTAATATTTACCATGCCAGTTAATACTTTCATGTTTAAAAATTTCAAGAAGAATTAAATTTATTTAATAAGATACTAAATTAAGAACGGTATGCACTAATAGAATGCTTTAACATTGTTTGTTTTATTTCATTGTTGAAATTTTATTTAACCTTCATGTGCCTAATACCTAGTACCATAGAATTATCACAAAAATTATAATCATGAACATAAGATCAATTTTTTATTTGAAAAATGTTCTGTGCTACTTAATTAAAAAAATTGCTTATTCTTCAAAGATTATTAATCTTACATTTAATTCAATTCAATACTAAAACTAAACTAATGAACTGAAAAAATGTGAATCAACTAATGTATTATTTTATGGCCTATAAATTATTGAGATGGTAGGATAATAAATAAATAATCAACGTAAGACAGATTCTCAAAATGCAGCAACATTTTCTATTTCTTATAAAAAATGATACAACAGATAACACATTATAGTATAATAATATAAACTATTGAGCAATATACAAATAAAACGCGATCATTGGTTCATCCGAGGCCCAGTAATCAAAGTTGCTCTTTTGACAGCTGATTCTTTTAACCCACTAATATTTATAATATGCCTATATATGAATTAAAAATAATCACTAATAAATTAAAAGAAAAAAATATTCATCCTACGAGGTCAATCATTTAAGAATTCTCTGATTACATTGATTACATAATTTACTTTTCTTTGATTACTTGTTATATATTTAATTGCACATAAATTTATAGAAAATGAACAACTCTGATTAACGCACCACAGTACTATGGAAATTTTTATTTTTATCTTAATGATTAATTTTTCCAACTTCTATCGTATTTATTTGTTATTTTCATTATAATGAACACGAATTCATCGATAAAATATCGATTAAATTGCTGAATCAGCTCTTGGCCATTTGGGAAATAATGTTATATGACAAAAATTTAATAATAATAATTATAGGGATCATCATTATTACCTGAATCATTATTTTTACAAAGTTATTATTCATTCTTTCGTACAAATTGTCATCCACTTTCGCCACACTTGCGAGACTCCGCATTTTTTATTTATTTATATTTACCATTTTTCTTACCAATTTATTTCTTTTTGCACACTTAGAAGATTTTACGACTAAACGAGTATTATAATAATCCGTAAATAATTTCAACTAATAAAAAAAATATCGGATTATATACATAGATCACGTTCATTTCTTTATAATTTTTGTATCAATCTATCGTTGTCTCGCATGTGTTCTTACTATATCTGTAATAATTATACAAAATGCGGACCATGCAAAAATAAAATGTATACGTTTAGAAAAAAATCGTAAAATCACAGTGTACTCCTTTTCTTAAATATTTTTCGAAAAAAATTAATAATCATAACTATAACAGTAATCATAATAATTACAGTGATAATAGCAATAAAAATAATAATAACAATAATAATAATAAATTAAAACGTTCCCTCCCATGACATTTACATCTATTATTAATTCAAAAATTTATTAATATACCATTTAATTTATTATTAAAAATTGTATTTTAATTTTGCTCTTCATAAGAAGTTCACTGATTATTTTTTATATTAAAAATGATGATGATTATTATATAAGTAGTTATCAACGACATTTATGTATTTTATTGAGAGTTATAAAAATAATGTAATGATTACGTTATGTATATTTTATTATTATAAAGTGTTTTTCTCGTCAGACGTTTCTTTACAATGCCATTACACGAAGCAATAAAAAAAATATATTTGAATTATTTATAAAAACAAATAAATAAACAATTGTTACTTTGATTAACCGGTGAGATTATCAAAAATGTTTATTACAAATATATTCACTTATTTTATGAACTTTGTTAATGCAATTAAAATACTAACAAAGTTAAGATATTTTTTTTAAAAAACTACATTAATTTGGCATTTTTATCAATGAAATTAATATAAGGATGATTAAGTGTATTTCATTACCTAAAATGAAAAAAAAAATAATAAAAAAAAATAAATGATGATGATGGTTTGAAAAATGTATATTAAATTTAATGATAATTAATAAAAAAAAAATCAAAACATTACCACGCTCTATTCAGAGGTAAAGCTGTTTCTTTTTTGTTTTACAAATAAAGCATTTTATCATTTGATAATATGCTTTTAATTGTATTTATCACCTTACGTTTAAGTCTCATTAATCTTTATACATTTTTTTAGGATAGATATATCTTACTTATCCCATTTCACTACAGTCAATTTGTTTATGTTTCATTAAATGTTTTCTCTATTTAAAAAAATTTTACATACAGTCTTATCACAATCAGACCATTTTCTAATACATGAAACATTGTACAGTAGATTGTTTATGCGCTACCTAGTTTTATGTACAATATTAATATTATTTATTTATTATTGATGTTATTATTATTTTTTGTTATTATAAACCCTACTAAACTAAATTGTTATTACAATCCTATCATTGAATCTATTTCAGTAGTTATCATCATCATTACTATTATTGTTATTACCATAAATATTGTTATTTTTGTATCAATTAGTCTAAATACCGTAACGAGCCGAGGCACGAAGTGGTTCGACGGACAATAAGATGATTATTTAACTTCGACATCAAAATCCAAGACCAGAAGTTTAGTTTCTTCTGTTCCATTACGACTTCCTACTGCACATACAAGTTTTGTATCACTTGCACGAATTCTCCAAACAACTCCACCACTTCCACCACTTTCTAAAGCCACGAGATTTCTTATGAATTCACCTGTAATATACCATACAAACAATCATTAGTTGGTTTGTGAAATATAGATATTTAAAAAACAATATGAATAAAATATTAGTTTGTTTAATGTAATTTTACCAGTCTTAACATCCCAAAGTTTTACAGTTCCATCGTCTGAGGACGTAATAACGAAATGACTATTAAACTGAAGGCAAGTGACGGCTGATTGATGTTTGTTTGGTCCAGAAAGTGTTTGTAAACAATGACCACTCACTATATCCCAAACTTTAACCGTAGAGTCAGCATTTCCTGACACTAAGATGTTATTTCGAAGTTCCATTCCTGATGTAAGAGATTGATGACCCATAAGTGTATGACGACAAGCTCCTGTTTCTACCTCCCATACTCTTATACTAGTATCTAATGATCCACTAACAACATGAACTCCGTCAAACTGTAAGAATAATTTTAATTTATCAATTATTTTACTAATTATTTAATGTATTTATCAATAAACTATAATATTTAATGAGTGATAAGAATGAAAATGACTCATTTTTTAACAATACACAAAAGATATAATAAATTCTTACTTGTAATGAATAAACACGATTCGTATGTCCCTGAAGAGTATGAAGACATTCTTCACGTTCTGGATTCCAGACTTTAACCATATAATCATAGGCACCGCTTACGACCAATTTACCATCATATTGCACGCATCTAACAGCAGCCAAGTGTCCAACGAGAACGTGTAAACACTCACCCGTATCAACTTGCCACACCCTAAGAGTTGCGTCTCTGCTACCGCTCACTACTTTATTCCCATGAAGGTGCATACATCTTA
Source organism: Chelonus insularis (assembly GCF_013357705.1). Lineage (NCBI taxonomy): Eukaryota > Metazoa > Arthropoda > Insecta > Hymenoptera > Braconidae > Chelonus > Chelonus insularis. Next base: position 503,488 of record NW_023276546.1, on the reverse strand, counting down.
CTGTTGACGTGTGACCATACAGAGTGTGAATGCACTGTCCCGTATCTGCGTTCCATACCTTTAAAGTACGATCTGTGCTCCCACTTATTACTGTTGTTCCAGACATTTGAGATGACCAAACACCACCAGTGTGACCGACTAATGTTCTTAGACACTACAATGAAGTAATAAAAATAATTAGTTAATTAAATAACGAGCATATGTTATAATTAAGAGAATAAATTGTAATATTTACTTTTCCCGTTACTGCAGACCAAACTTTGAGGGTATTATCATCAGAACCACTAACTATTCTATTTCCCGAAAATTGTAAGCACGTTATTACATGATCATCATGACCTTTAAGAACTTTAGGAGGTCTGATAGGTTTAGTTCTCCAGTTCATCTTGATATTATATTGACGCATATATGCTTGCTTCCAAGGCGAACTACAGACACCAGCGTTGCGATTGCCTTTACGTTTTGTAAGTGGAAAATCTTTAATATCATCAATACCCGCTGACTTGCATTTTTCTTTCCACAGTAGATTATCATCTGCAAGAAACCGCCAATTCCGACAAGTTTGTGCTGCTCTTAGAAGGTCACGCGGCTCCAGGAATGCAAGCACAGATAACGCTAGTTCCTTTGGTAACAAAGATATAAAGTCTCTTTGAAATTGTGGCTCTATCACTTGCATCATATGTCGCACTTGTGTTGGTTCACAACGATCGATCAGTTCGTCAATTGCTAACATTCGTTCTGCATTTGACCATCGCTAAAATAATCAATCAATGAATTTATAATTCATATTGATATAATGGTCAATGTTTTATTTTGATAAAACAATAATTTCATTAATTAAATTAAATTGAAATAACTAAAAAATAGTTCATAATGGAATGGAAACATTTAAAAAATTGTGCTCTAAAGTGAACGATTATATTCAACATTTAATAGTAATTACGTTAAATAGGTAAAAATGTATAACAATTTTTTAAAGATGAGGTAACTTTTTTAAGTAATTCATAACTAGGTCAATACTAATATACTTACTTGAAACTGAATTAACCAACTGTTCATTTCAGGTGGTGGGTTTGTCCTTGTTGGTAATACAAATCTCACGTGCTTCCCTTTCTCATCTAATTTTTTTGGAATCCTGCATCCAAAATAATCAAAAATAAATATATTTGACAAAATTCATTAGAATTAACAAATAAAGATAAAATTTTTACATTATGGAATTAGTCTTTTCTTCGGGATTAAGTTTTTTGCATGGTAAGCTAATAAATTGTGTTTCACTTTTTCTTTTTCTAACTTGTTGAAAAAGATTTGAAGATGTGCACGTCGAATTTTCTTCTAAAGGAATATCGGCAGTGTCGTTTAAAGAAACTTCATTTCCGTACACGAGATCAGGAGTACAAAGAACTACAGGTTTCTGTACATTAGAATTTGTTAGAGAATCATCATCATCATCATTGTCTTCGTCTTCTACTATCTCTTCTTCACACTCGGCATCACAGAATAATCCATTATCACTGACCTAAAAATTATCATTATAATGATTATAATTATATGATGGAAAAAAACGTCAGCTAAAAAAGTGTTTATGAATAAAAATGTGAAAAACTGCTGGCTTATTACTGATTTAAAATAGTTTAATAGCTTACTTCACTTTCCTCTTCACTACTATCATCCTCTCCTTCATCTGCCTCATCAAATTCTTCTGACTCAGCCTTTGGCAAAAGACAGCTTGCAGTTTCCACATTGCTTGGACCTGGAATACCTTCGACAGGACTGGGACTACTTCCGCTTGGCTTCTCGCTCTCAATCTCTTTAGTTGATGTAAGTGATGTGGAAGGCGAAGACGAAGATAATGAGGATGAGGATGAAGAGGATGAGGGTTGGGACATTACTGAATTGAATCACGACCTATGGTCTTCCTAAAATAAATAAATAAAATTATTTATCATTAAGATAAAAATCAGCCAAAAATCCGTATTAATGAGACATAATTAATAGATAATAAAAAAAATTTACTAATTATTCTAACCTCAATAATAATAAGTAAAGAACTATAGGATTTTATAAATATGTAGTGTAAGTAAAAAAATTATGTTATTCATAGGACTAGTTTTCAATTTTTGTTGCACACAAAAAAAACATAAATTCTTACCTTTTATAGAGAAAAATTTTTGGTCGCTTCCAGGTTTTTCGAGATGAAAAAAAAATATTTAGAAACAAAAACTGTTGATGTAATTGATGAAAAACTTGTATCAGGTATTCATGGCATGAGATCTTTTTCGTTGGTGATGCAGGCACGAACAGAGGTTAAAAGTAAGCACGGGGGTGGTATGTGAAATTTATACAAGTGGAAAAAGAATAAAAATGAAGACGGAGCAGGTGCGAGGATTATCCGTAAGAGGCTCAAAGAGATCTTGTGTAAAAACTCATATAATAAAAAAATAAATTATTTAAATAATTGCTTTGAATGTAAAAAATTTTTTAGACTATTCTTTAAACATTCAATTATACACATCAGTTAATTATAAAAACTTTAACAACCGAAGAGCAGCTGGTTTATATGTATATGACGTTTATAATTTCCTCCGACGTGCTTACGAAGCCAGCGAGATTGCTGGTTCGTGCAACAACAGCCCAAGATTACACCGATGATGAGAGATGAAGCCTCTATCTTTTTCTCTTTTTCGCGCATGCGATACAACAAGATAATTTCTTAAGATATGTTCACAATAATTTTTAAAAATGGCTGCATATAAAGTTCTGTTTTCATTGTCAACGAAAATTATGAAAGAAATGTCGATATAGTAAGGCTCTAGCTTACCATCTTAATCCTCTCTCTCCTTCAAGTGTATCAAAGAGATCAGGCATGGAGAATATTCTCCATGAGATCGGGAAAGTTGGAGTAAGTTGATGGCAGTGCTGCAAGGAAAATTCACGGAGCTACTATCTAATAGAACTCTCTATAATAAGGATTTAGCAAAGATAAAGCGCTAGCATACCTTACGAAACTAATTTTATGATATTTAATACTTACTCGATGACGATTGAATTAAAATTAATCCCTTATTTTGAAATTAAGATTCAAACTTCCCGCTAAAATTCTTGGCAAAATACCCCGTAAAAAGCGCCAACAGATACTGGTGCCACATAAAAATTGGTAGAAAATAGTTCAATTGGGCAACGTCGCTATCATATTAATTCGCCAAAAAGAAGACTTCTTTCTCTGAACTTATAGCCAATGAGTACATATGACACAGGACCAATAAAACCCAAACTTTATTATTATTATTCTTTCTGAATTTACACGGTCCTATACGCATTCGCGTTTAAGTATTTCAATATAACAAAAAATAGTGTAAATATTGAGTGATGGCTGCTGGAACAATATTACAAGTAACAAATTTTATTATTAAATATCCATCTCATTAAATGATTGCATATTACACTAACAATAAATATTTTATTATTAGAAAGCCATAGATTTGGTGACTAAAGCCACAGAGGAAGATAGGAATAAAAATTATGAAGAAGCTCTTAAATATTATGAACATGCGGTTGAATATTTTCTGCACTCAATAAAATGTACATATTTATACTTATCACTGATTATACTCGTAATTTCGATTACCCATATTTTCGTAATCGTGCATTTATTAACAATGATTAATGTTTAGATGAAGCCCAAGGGGAAAGAGCGAAAGAAAGTATCAGACAAAAGTGTCAACAATATCTCGATCGTGCTGAAAAGCTTAAAGCTTATTTGAAGAAAGGAAAAAAGAAACCTGTGGCTGCTGGTGATGACAGTTCAAAAGATGATAAAAAAGGTGATAGTGAAGATAGTGATACTGACAGTGATCCAGAAAAAAAGAAATTACAATCTAGATTGGAAGGAGCTATCATAGTTGAAAGGCCTAATATTAAATGGAGCGATGTAGCTGGATTAGATGTTGCCAAAGAAGCTCTTAAGGAAGCTGTTATTTTACCTATAAGATTTCCCCACTTGTTTACTGGCAAAAGAATACCGTGGAAAGGAATCCTTTTATTCGGCGTAAGTTTTAATAATTGAATATTATATTGTATTAAATATTTAGTAAAATGAGAATAACTTTAACCATGTAATTACAGCCACCTGGAACTGGTAAATCATTTTTGGCAAAAGCTGTTGCAACTGAGGCTAATAATTCAAACTTTCTGTCAGTATCTTCATCAGATTTAGTCAGCAAGTGGCTTGGAGAATCAGAAAAGCTTGTTAAAAATTTATTTGAGTTAGCACGACAACGCAAACCAAGCATCATTTTTATTGATGAAGTCGATTCTCTATGTGCATCACGTTCTGATAACGAATCAGAATCTGCTCGACGAATTAAAACCGAATTTTTGGTTCAGATGCAAGGCGTTGGTACGGATAATGATGGAATACTCGTATTGGGAGCAACGAATATACCTTGGGTTCTTGATGCGGCTATCAGAAGACGTTTTGAAAAACGAATATATATTGGATTACCTGAAGAGCATGCTCGAGTTACGATGTTTAAACTTCATTTAGGTAATACTCCTCACAATCTCACTGAAGAAGATTTCAAAAAATTAGCTGCAGCAACCGAAGGATACTCCGGTGCTGACATTAGTATAATTGTCCGTGATGCTTTAATGCAACCGGTGAGGCTTGTACAAACTGCAACACACTTTAAACGAGTTAGTGGTCCATCTCCACAAGATCGATCCATTATTGTTGATGATTTGCTTACGCCTTGCTCTCCCGGAGATCCTGGAGCTATTGAAATGAGCTGGACTCAAGTTGAAAGCGATAAGCTCTATGATCCTCCTGTTACAATGGTAATAAATTTTTACCTCAAAAAACATTTTCTTTAATATTTAGCAATAGAGTTAATTAATATTTTTAAATTATTACAGAAACATATGCTAAAATCCCTAGCAACAACCCGTCCAACAGTCAATGAAGAAGATTTGGCAAAATTAGAAAAATTTAAAGAAGATTTTGGTCAAGAAGGTTGAAAATTCTAATAAGGTATTATTCCTTGCCTTAAATAACCATAATGCTTGATTTTTAAATAATTGAATAACATAAAAATTAAATAATGTATTGTCCTTACGAATTACTGTTTATTCATATTTTAAGTCATAGTAACTGTTTTACTTGTTCCTAAAGTATGCTATTTTTTTATATGTTTCAAATTTTTAAGCATCGTATATATTATATAAAATCACACTGTGACTTATTTTATTAATTGCTTTGTAAATTCATTAATAAAAAATAAATTACAGAATTGTATAATATACCGATTCACATGTAAGTACATAGAATTTAGATGTAATTATAAATTAAGTAATTCAAATATAGCGATAAAAAAATTAACTTATTCATATATATCGTTTATAATATTGATAACTATAAAAACAATAACTATACTCAAATTATCTTATTTACAATTTATCTACTTGAAAACAATATTCAGCATAATATATACATTGTTCAATTCATTGTACACATGAATACTTATGTTAAAAAAAAACTTATTTTGGTGTAAATTATTTTTATGGCTATGTCTAAATAAATAAATTTTAATGTAAATACATAAAAAAAGTTCAACTATTATCGGATTCAACTTTCATACAAAAATAATTTATAATTGTTCATTTTTAAAAGATTATTTTTTTATTTGTTCAATCTTCAACTTTAAATTAATGGCACATAAAAACGATGTCAATTTTTTCAATAAATAAAATCTTTTACGACGGATAATTTTGCAAAAAATCCGAGTCCATATAAACAACAGTAATTGTTATATCATCTCTAAAAATACGAACTACTTCATTAGGTAACGTCAAGAATTGTGATAATTTGTGGTGATCAATTCCGTATTCTGTTCCTCCGAGTGCGTTTCTCAATAAATGTGTAGCTGCATTTTGATCCAACGGTTGCTTTTTCAATCCTTCTTTTCTTTCAATCAATAATTTATTTATCTCAGATAGTTTTGTGCCTTTTTCTGGTAATTTAAAAGGCGCTAGTGCTACTCTTCCTTTCATATGTTCCCCTACAAGTCGAACAGCTTCTGGAGGAGTCATTAAATCCCACAACCCATCACTTGCAATGATTAAAAATTTATCATTATAAGTTAGTCGATGATAGGTCACTTGGGGTTCAGCCGTTAAATATGGAGGAGTATGATAATTAGGTGGTATTGCTGACTCTCCAAAATATGGAATAACTTTTTTTTTCATTATTTCTCGACTCCATTTATAACGAAAATCTCCTAAAGCTCGCAATGGTGCTAACTGACCTAGAAGTCTATCCATTTTTATCACAGTTTTTTTTTCACTTGGTGGATGCTCTGATAAAATTCGTTCAACTTCTTCTGCATTGTCAGTGTTATGTATTTTATTTAATACTTGGGCAGTCCATCCTTCATTTTCTGATAAATAAGATTTTAATTAAATATAGTAATTGTACGCTACTTAAAAAAAAATAATGAATGATGACTGAAAATATACCATTATAAATACCAAGAACAGCTTGACAATCTCCAGCACTTGCTACATGAAGATGTGGCCCATTGACATGAGCAACTACTGCAACACATCCTGACATAGCTACAGATAGTGTTCTTGCTGCTTCACGTCTAGCTAACTTTTTTAAAGCTTCATTTGATAAATCCTGATCTAAACTAATAAATGCATTTTGCAGTGCTACTTCTGCTGATGAACTTATTAATGGTTTATCTGATAAACCTCTTACGAAAGTCAAAAAACTTTCACAATATAATTTTCCTAATTCAGATACAAATTCAAAATTATCATTAAAAGACTCTAATAATTTTTCTTTTATTTGTTTTGAAGTCACTTCAGTTTCCAGTACTTTCTTTAGAGTTTCCGGCGATAAAAGACAAGCAGAAACGTAATAAAACAGTCTTTTCGAAATTACTTGAGAGCATGAATTACCACCATGACCATCGAATATTCCTAATAAAAATCCTAAAAAATTTTTAAAAATAATAATTGTAAATTCATTTTTATCAACAAATACTAATTCGATAATTATATTACCATTAGTTAATTTACATCTTGCTTCAGATCTAGTATCTTCAACTGGGTTATTCGATGCAAGCTGATTGGAATCGTAATATTTTATTGGGCTTGGACTTTCAAATTCTTTGGTAAATTCATTGGAACGAAGAATTTTAGTAACCTAAAAATAATAAATATCTGATATTTTTTCATGTTATTATAGATTTTTAATAAATTTTTTACCTCCTGAGGTGTAAGTATTGGTATAGGAACATGTTGTCGAGCAAAATTACGACTTTTGTTAAACGTTGTATTGAATTTAACTTTTGGATAATTATTTTGTAAAAAAATACAACTTCTTCGTAATACCATAGTATTTATTAATAACGTAAGTTTTCTTTTTTTAGATCAATCCGGCTGATTTGTGTATCGTTATTAACCACCACTGTACCACGACATATTTTCTTAGTGAGGTTAAAAATAAATTTTACAAGATAATGTACTTATTATTTAATTTATAAAAATTTCAATTAATATACTTTGGTTGTCATTTGATACCAAATAAAAAAAGTTTCAATACATATAATGTCATAAAAAATATTTATTTGTTTCTTTTTTTAATTACATTTATTGCACTAAATAAAAGATGTACAAAAGCTTACGAAGACGTACTCTGCTATAGGGATAATGCAGAAACACATTCTTTTTTAGTCACAATCGAATAATGATGATAATTATTTGAATTTATTCTGTAATTTATTATGCAACCAGTATAAAATTGTTGATTAATTAATATTCTAATTATTTATATTATTATTTAAGCAATGATTTTTTTGTATTATTTATTTGAACAAAAATATTAAATTATTTACAATTGAATGTCGAAAAATTTTATCTTAAATTTTTTTCCAAAATTTAAATAAGATGCCAACGCCTCCGTGTGCAACAGCTGTCTCTAATAATTGCGCTAATTTTTAAAATTATTTTTAAAAAATGTAAATTATTGTCTACATAAATTTAAATAGTGGAAATTATACATATTTATATGCATGATATTAAAATCCAAGATTACTGAAAATTTTTTATCAGTACAAATTATAATTTTCAAAGTATCCCATTATAGCAGTTGTTCAACAACAGATTCGGTAATGTATCAAGTTTACTGGTCTATAGATCAATTTTGTATGGGTTGTAAATTGCACATGATGGCGAATGGGTAATATAATAGTGCGAAGTAAAATTATTCCACGTGTTAAAGAATATAAAAATATTTTATCATTAAAATTAATTGAACAACTTAGTAGAGTAGAACAAAAATCTGTTACTCAACCATCATTATCAGGAGGTTTTGAAGTATTTAACATGCCGAAACGCGGGCGTACTGCACAGGTTAGAGTCTTTTAGTGTTGTACAATAATACTGCTTTCAGATTTTCTACATTTTTTTTTTATCTACATGATATTTTTTATGAATTAATACTATAAACTGGAATAAACAAAAAATAAAATTCAAATAATTTATTTTTAATGGGAATTATTAAACTTTTATGTCATTCTTTTGTTTTCTTACAGACCAACGTAGTTGAAGAAACTAAAAGTGAAGAGGAATTCCAAAAAGAGGAGAAATTAGCAAAGAAGCCACGTAAAACTGCTGTTGAAAAACCTAAATCATCTCGTAAAAAGAAAATTGTTGAAGAAAAAAATGATTCTCATGAAGAGGATAATGTTGAAGCTTTTAAGCTTGAGCCCAAAAAGAAAGAAACAAGATCAAAAAGAGCTCCAAAAGCAAAAAAAGAAAAATCAGACAGTGAATCCGAAGTAGAAGAAACAAATCCTGAACCTAAACCACCTCCAAAGACTCGAAAAACGAAAGCGACCAAAAAACAAGTAGTAGAAAATACTAAACAACAAAAAGATCCTTCCATTGAAGCTACAAAAAATGGTAATGAAAGTGATAATGAAGTTAAAAAATCTAAAAGTAAGAAAAGCGAAGGTAAACAACCTATAAATCAAACAGGATCAAACTTGGATACTGTCAATTTTAATTGTGACAAAATGAACGCTGAGGGTAAAAAACCAAATATTAAAATTTCTTCATGGAATGTTGCTGGTCTTCGGGCCATGATAAAGAAAAATGGTATGGATTATATAGTTAAAGAAGATGCAGATATTATGGTTCTTCAAGAAACGAAATGCGATAAGAATAAGTTACCCAAAGAAGTAAAAATAAATGGATATAAATATTATTTCCTTGATAGTGAAAAATCTGGATATTGTGGAATGGCTTTATATACCAAACAAGAACCCATTTCAATTACGTATGGAGTAAAAAATTCCGAATTTGATAATGAGGGTCGAGTTATTACAGCAGAATACCCAGAATTTTATTTAGTTAATGTTTATGTACCTAATGCAGGACAAAAATTAGTAACCTTACCAAAACGATTAAAATGGAATGAAGTTTTTAAAAATTACATCAAAAAATTAGATGAAAAAAAGCCTGTTATTGTATGTGGAGACATGAATGTTGCTCATAAAGAAATAGATTTAAAAAATCCAAAAACCAATGTAAAAAATGCTGGATTCACTAAAGAAGAACGGGAGGGCATGGATGATTTTCTAACTGAAGGTTTCATTGATTCATTCCGTCATTTGTATCCTGATCGAACAGATGCCTATACATTCTGGTCATATTTTGCTAATTCAAGAGCTAAAAATATTGGTTGGCGATTAGATTACTTTTTAGTGTCAGAGCGTATTAAAAATAAAGTCTGTGACGTTGTTATTAGATCTGATGTGTTTGGTAGTGATCACTGTCCTATAGTTTTATATGCAAATTTTTAACAAAATTCTAAAGAAATTTTTATCATCACTGAAGTTTTTTGTATGCACTGAATTTTTTTATTTTTTCATAAACATGTAAGACAGATAAAGATTACTGAAATAAATAACATTTAGATGTCTTTGCAAAAATTTATTGACTTCATTATCATTCAAGAATTCAACACAAATATTCTTTTATTTTTTATATTTGCATAGAATAATCAAAATATATGTATCTTAGCTTTTGAGCTGTGAATTAAGTTTATTCATCAAGTTAGTGGAATATGACATCAAGTCGATAAAATATATTATGGATCGACAATCTTTTTTCTCTCTGTTACAGGCGTATAAGAAATAACCAGGTATCGGTCCTACAAGAGCAACTTGGTTTGAATTATTTTTAAGTGAACATATCAAAGGAGCTCCATCAATTTGCTGTAATAAATAAAATTTAAGTTTCAATCGATATTAAATAATAGACCAGAGAAATACATAAGTTTCAGTGAAAGAATACTTACAGGTATGTAATCATCTGAATATAAATAATTAAATCGAAGATAATCATAATAAGGTTCTCTAGAAAGTGCATTAATGACATTTTTATCCAAATCAGATACTAGACAACTACCAAAAGTAATTGTAGCTTTATGAGCGGTTTTATGTAGGTCTAAAAATTTAAATAATTGTTCATATATTTTTTCAATACTTGAGATTAATTCATGATGAATTATTTGGCATGAAATTTACCGATTCTATTAGAAAATTCAGATGGATCATGAGATGGCCAAGTAGCCAAGAAGCAATTATCTTTATCAATATTATCAATGTTTGCAATAGACAGTGGTCTCACATAATAATTATCATTGAACGAGTTTGTTAATATTAAAATAGATAATGGATCTTGGTTTTTGGCGGAACTTTCACTTGAAGTTTCTGAAATTATTGAAGCAACGTCACTTGTAAAACAATCATTTGTAATATCAACATTTGGCTCGGGACAGTACGATTCAACCACCAGTTTACGCATATTGTGACTAAAAAATTTGTATAGATAGTTAACATTTAATCTTTGTTATACAGTTAAATTATTTTCATTTACATACATGGAAGTATATACAATAACGCTCTCTTGAGTAGTAATGACAGCATTATGAGATATAAGAGAGCCGTAAGCTATCTCTGAAATCATTGAAATTAATTTTTTTTTCTTGAATAAAAATGATTAAATTGTCTTATACTTACTATCATTTAATTCCGGTCTGACCTTTATTTTAATCTGTACCAACCATGGATATATTTCGTTATTATCATCAATGCGTTTCCAATTATTTCTATCTCCTTGAACAAATTGAATTAATTGAATCCATAATACTACCAAAAATAAATTTAACATTATCTGCATAATTATATATTCTTATGTTTATTACTAATACGATTTAACTTTCACTTATTGAGGATAGTTTCTAAATAATCTAAGATTGATATTTTTCTTAATAATTAGTCCCTACTTATATGAAAATGAGGATTACACAGTTATTATTTCAATTCAGTGTTTTATTAGAAGATCACAAGAGCCTATAACGAAAAACAAGTAGGAATGTAAAAGAATTGAATATGTGTATTGAATAATGAAAAAACCAATATTTTATCAATATTTACGATATTAGTTTCATAAATACTTCAATGGAACTTAAGCTGTTTTCACTCATGCTTATCATCAAAAGTGGACACATTCATTTCAACATTCTGATTACTAAATAGTTTCAATATTTATATAATTATAATGTAAATGTTTTCGAATATTTCGTGCGTAGATATATTATGTCAATACTGTTAAAAATATAAACAATATTAAGTACATTAATAGGAATGTTTATATCAAAAAGACAAAAGAAAATCATTATCATAAAGTGACAATAAGAAATGATCAGAAATTGAATTTAAAAATATTCTTGCATGATTTAATTTATTTTAACACCAGTTGATGATGTAGTAAACTCTTTAAACGATACGCAATTTATATATTCAGAATATATATATATATATATATTATGGTATGTAAATAAACTTTTTAGAATTCGGAGTTACTTCTTGAATGCAGTCATAGGTAAAATTCCTGCAGTGGTGAACTGTAGATCAAAAAAACTTAAGAAACATTCATTTGGAGTACAACAATATACACAGTGTAACGTCGAGCAGAAGACATCTAAGTCATTTAAATATTTTGAAGATGCAAAATCCTAATTGTATTTTATTGTTTAGTGGTAAGAGGAAATCAGGAAAAGATTACATTACAGACAGATTACAAAACGAGTAATTAAACGATTAGCATCAAATGTTTTTATCAATTAATTAACTATTAATTCACTCAATTACAGTTAATTAAAAATTATTTTTTTTTAGACTTGGTGAAGAGAAAAGTGTTATTATTAAATTATCTGGTCCTATCAAGAGTCATTGGGCACAAGCATGTAATTTGAACTTGAATGAATTATTGAGCGATGGAGAGTATAAAGAAGAATATCGTATACAAATGGTAAAATGGGGAGAGAATATTAGGAAAAAAGATTATGGATATTTTTGCAGAGCTGCTATCAAAATGTATAATGGTAAAATAGTTTTAAATAATCATAGTATTGATGAGCTTCATTAAAACAAATAATTGATCATTCATAATACTAATAAATATTTACGAATTATTTAGCAACAAATAAAAGTATCTGGATCGTCAGTGATGCAAGAAGAAAAACAGATATTCAATGGTTTATGGAAAATTATGGTTCACTTTGTCGTACGATAAGAATCATATGTGACGATAAAATTAGAGAACAACGTGGTTGGATTTTTACACCAGGAGTGGACGATTCAGAAACAGAATGTAATTTGGATGACGTGGAAAAATGGGATCTAGAAATTATTAATGAAGGTCAAAGCATAAAAAGTATTATAGAAAATGTTTTAAAAATAATTGGGTGACTTATCTGAGTTTGTATGAATATTAATAACTGATAGTATTTTTTCGCACAATCATGACAATAACTTTATTCCATTTTTAGTCAAATTATGCAATCACTTCATTAATTTACACCGGTATATATTTTTTATATAATACAAATATTGAGGAATTTTTATTTAAAAAAATCATTTGGAATATCAATTGTAAATCTTTTTGGAGACAGTTTTATATTTTTTATGATAGATTATTTAATTAACATAAAAACTTTTCAGATAATTAAGTAATATTGAAGAAGAATGTATGACAATAAAATATTTGACATGTATCAAAAATATTTTTTAAAATATTTTAAAATTTCCCGCTACCGAATTTCTTTTTACACAGGTGCTACATAAAAAAGTTTTTTTTATTTAAATCGTTAAAATACTATTACTAATACAAACTAAATACCGCTATAGCTATTATATAAAAATGTTTATTCGTATTAATATAAATATGATAAATTTTTCGCTTATCATAAAATAAAAATTGTTGATACTTCTTTTATGTAAATATTTTTGATTGTTCGATTAATTTGGCGCTTTGTAGGTTGCGCAATAAAAGACGCGCAGATAGCGTCTCTGCGCATCAAGTTAGAGTGATTCAGACCACGATGTTTCGCTGAAAAAAACGCGGTTATCCGCTCTCTTATTGACATATCATCGAAAAAGAAATATAAGAAAGCTTCCTCAGTAATATAAGTTTATTCCCTTGACACAATAATCGTCGTAAAGTTTACAACAACACGTATGTACATATTTATTTCTTTGTTCTAATTGGTATCCACCTCACTCCTGTTACTATCTACTAAACAAGATGGCTACTCATATCTTTCCTTGATTTTTGTTTATTATTATTAAAGCAAAGCGCGCGATTTATTTTTCTGATGGATTATATATAATAACACTCTAGAAATTTTTTAAAACTTCCTGTGAATAATGTAGTATTGATATTTATTTAACTTTATATTCCTTTCAGGTATATTTTACTTTAGTAGAATACAATGTCCAACTCTTACATTGTGGAACCACAAGAAACAGGTTCTAAAAAAGATGATACTCTTATTATTGTGGTCAACGATGATGGAACAATTGCAGTCGACCAAGAAACTTTACATAATTTAATCAGTGAGTTGACAACTCTTATGATAATTCTATCTTTTATGACAATTCAATATTTGTATGTAATAATAGTAGAGCCTACACACTTCCAGAATTATTATTCAAATGGAATGTTGTGTCTTTTTAGTGAATCAATCAAATGCAAATGTTAGTGTTGTACGAGTTGGACAAGCAGAAGGAGATTCAGCAAATGGAGATTTAACATTAACAGTAGATCCACCAGTATTTGATACAGCAATAAGCAATCCAGCCAATGTAGTATCTGGTGCTACAGACACCGGACTTGTTGATCCATTTATGGAAATGGATCCTGAGCAGTTAGAGAAGCTTGAAACTGCCTTACAGAGTGAACAAGCTAAACAAATACTTGGGGAGAATGTTGCTGCGATGCTTGGTATGTAAATTGTTTTTATAATTTTACTTTGAGTTTACTTATTTTATTTAATATTTATTTAAATTTATTTAAGTGTAAAGTAATATTTAAATAACTTTTAATTAATTTTATCTTTATATTTTTAGATATGCTAACAGTAGAAGAACAACAAAATTCAATGAAATACGCAATCGAGCTTGATCATTGTTATACGAGTCGGACGTCTCCTTCTGATCCAGAACCATTGGATCCATTACCAGTAGCAAATTCACCGGAAGATGAAGAAATTGATATAGCAAACTCTTCCACTTATCAACAAATAACAACACCCGCTGTTGTAGAGGATACTTCTTCTGTATCAACACAGATAAAAGTACCATTAAAAACAAAACCTACTGTTGGTCGTCCAAGAAAATTAGTATCTAATACTCAGCTACCATCAAGTAGTCCTGGAACAGCTATTTCAAGAAGTTCTAGTAATTCTCAAGATTCTAAAAAGTCCCTTTTAAGGCCTACTGAAGAAGAAGTAGAAAAAGAAGAACTTTCATCATCTACTGAGTCTTCAGATTCAGAAACTTCAGATAATGATTCTGATTTTGGACCTCGAGGACCCAGAAGATCCGGTATTCGTGCTAGAGGTGGACGAAGAGGACTTACGACACGTGGTGGAAGTATGGCAGCATCAAGAAGACGTGGAGCAAATAAAAAAGTTGATATTGAACAAGCCCGTAGACTTGATGCAGAAATGTCTGTTGCTGTAGATGCAATGAAGAATTCTGATAAAGTAGAAAGAATTGAAAAATTGTCTCCAAATCAATCTAAAAAACAACTGAAAATAATCCCAAGTAGAAGAAAAGATGAATCCTCATTAATACGTAGCATTTCAAACGACTCTCAGCCTTTAGTCGAAAAACCTCTGCAAACGACGAACCAAGTAAAGGCTAATCTTATAAATGCAAATATGATAAAAGGCGAAATGATTGTAACAAAACCTGGTCAAAGTAGAAACAATCAAAAAGTATTTTTTGTTCAAAAAAAAGTTGTTATGAAACCAAATGAGTTGATAAATTTAGGAGTTCAGAAGCAAAATTCAATGCCCGTAATGAAAGATCTTTCAAAAGTGGTAAACCAAATTCAAACAAAACTTGCAACTACACCCGATGGCAAACTAATATCGATAGCCTCAAAGCCTATCGTCCAAACTTCCATACAGGCGACCCAGCAAGATCCTATAGTTAACTCAATGACTCCTACGCAATCTCCAGTACAAAAACAAGCGCCAAAACCATCATCTATTTCATTAGTTAAAGGGAAACCTGTAACTGATGGAAAAAAAGATAAAAAGAAAGAAGGACATGATTCTTCATTAAAATCTGAAGAATCTTCCAAAATAATTCCCGAAGTAAAATCACCAGAAGCTAAAAAAATTCATAAAAAAGACCAAAAGAAATTTCCAGGAAATTTTGTTGATACTCTGGGTCCGGCACTTTTTTCTACACCAGATATTATTAGAAGAGTCGGTTCAGTTGGTGAATCGAAAGCTTCTGACTCTAATCCTTCATCAGTAGCTATAACTTCAGGTGATAAAAAAATGTCTAACGTATTAGAAAAGTCTTCCGATGTTAATACGAAAAATTCTCCTGTAAAAACTGATCCTTCACCTTTTTCAAATTCAGAAATGTCACCAGATACCAGTAAATTATTGACTGAATCTACTGCCAGCTTAGGTAATGATCAAATAAATGACGCTTCAGCAATTTTAAATGCTGAAGAACAAAAATTAGAATCAAAATTATCTAATAGCGATGATATCCAACCTCCTTTAGACCCTGGTAAGAAAACCAAAGTGTAATTATAATAATTATAATAATATCTTGCGCTTTTTAAAATTTTATTTTTTTAATATATCTAAATCTTTATGTTGTTTTCTATTTATTCAAAATTTTTAAATAAAGCATGAATTTATTTTTTATTATTCCTGTGTTTTATTAGCATCAAATACCGAAGCTAGGGAAGAAATTGCGCGTCCTTCAGAAGATTCTGTTCGAAATATAATTTCTGACCAGAGTAAGTTTAATTGTTTTTGTTTTTATTATTTTAAAGTTTTTCCTTCTGTCTACAAGAATTCATTACTATTGATTCCAAAAACAATTTAAATGCTTATAAAAATTATCTAAATTAATGATATACTTTTTTTAAAAACTATAATTTTTTGTTGATTACTAAAATACTATTTCTAGGTGGAATAGAAGGTGAAGAACATCTTTTAGCAACATTAGAAATGGAAGCAAGTAAACATGAAGAAGAACTTCTTGCTGAAGCTCTTCTTCTTCAAGAACAACTTGATGTAGATTTAACTGATCCAGTAAGTAAAAGAAGTTTATCATAAATTTAACATTATTTTTTTGACAAAGCTATTTATAATCTCGAACTTATTTTGATATCAATTATTTTTAGACTGTTTTGGATGGACCAACATCAGCTATTCCAGAACCACTTTTATCAGCATCATCTTTTGATGCGGAAATACTACAAAATCCAGATGAAAGCTCAGAGATATCATTAATAAAAAGCTCTGAACCACCAATATCAAAAAGTAGCAGTGATCTTTCTCATCATCAGTTACTTGATCAGGGCAATAAAAAAGATGGAAAAGATGTGATTCAAATTATCAGAGGAGGAAGGGTGATAACACTACCACCGATAGAAGCCCCAGCAACGAGAAGTAAAAGATTGCAAGCCAAAGCGGAAGTATCTCCAAAAAGCGAAGATAGAAGAGAAAATAAATTTAATAAACAAATCGATGACATGGATTCTGATGACGAAGAAGAAGCAAATTCTGATTCCGAAGATGATCCTAATAGACTATGGTGTATTTGCAAACGACCTCATGATAATAGGTTTATGATTTGTTGTGATGTATGTGAAGATTGGTTCCACGGAAAGTGTGTAAATGTTAGTAAAGCTATGGGAAAACAAATGGAAGATCAGGGAATAGAATGGGTTTGTCCTAATTGTTTGAAGAAAAAATCACCAGATACACCAGTATCTAAAGTTAAATCGCCAGGTGGAAAATCTTCAAAAATCACAGAATCTCCTTCATCAAGTCATAATGTTAGTGACAATTCTGGATCACAATCCGATAAACCAGTAAAAGCAGTTTCTGACGTAAAACAAAGTTCTGCGTCTAATTCAATACCAACTCAGTGTGTAGTGTGTAAAAAAGAAGCTAGATCTTCAAGCATTTATTGTTCAGATACGTGTATATTAATGCATGCTCAAGAGACATTAACAAAAGACAAACCAGTAAATCAGCAAATACCATCAAAAACTGTTAAAACGAGTGCAGATGTTCCTACTAAACCATCTTCTGATGCGCGTGTGATAGTTTTTGAACGAAGAACTGGAAAAGTTTTAACGGGTGTTGATGCTCCAACTACTTCAAATTTAAAAACATGGCTTAAAGAACATCCCACCTTTGAAGTAGTTCGACCTAATAATTTAAATACACTTCAGATTGGTGGGAAGACTATTACTGCTATTCAGACACATGGATCGGGAAAAATCACTAAAATTCAACAACAATCACCAACTGGGCAACCTAAAATGGTATATGCTAAAGTCGTAGGATCAAAACAAACTATTTTAGCTCCTAGTAAAAAAGTAACTGTGATTTCCAGCTTATCAAATCCTAATCTTATTGCGAAAAGTGGCCAAGTAAAACAAATTTTTGTTACTTCACAAAAATCTCCTACAATTTTAAAGCAAACGACAATAAAAACTGTTCCACAACAATCAAATAAATCTGTCGTACAAATTAAACAATTGCCTGAACAAAAAATAAAAAAATCAGAACCAAAACCATCAACATCTATTGCAAAATCTCAGCCTAAACCTACGGTGGTTAAAAAATCTGAACCGGAACCAATTAGATTGAATGTACGGAAAACTTTAGCAGAACTTTTAACAACTCGAATTAAAGAAACAGAAGATTTAAAATTAAGTGACGAAGACATTACAGACCTTGCATTAAAAATTGAATTAGAGCTTTATAAATACTTTAGAGATACTGGATCTAAGTATAAAGCAAAATATCGCAGTTTAGTATTTAACATAAAAGACACAAAAAATTTAACATTATTTAGAAAAATTGCTGATAGATCTTTAACTCCGGATGCTGTTGTCAGATTAAGTCCTGAAGAAATGGCAAGTCAAGAGTTGGCAGAATGGAGAGAAAAAGAAACAAAACACCAGTTAGAAATGATAAAGAAAAATGAATTGGATTTGATGGCACAAGCAAAATCCATTGTAGTAAAGACTCATAAAGGGGAACAAATAATAGAAAATGATGGTGGAATTGGAGCCGTAGATCCTAAAACGCCAGTTCAAGATATTGTAACAGCTTTGAATAATGCTGATAATAAAAATTCAGAGATCTTGGATGACAAAGAGGAAACTTCATCTTCAATAGAAGATACTAAAAAAATAAAGCGTGATGAGAGAAAAGATAAGGATCGTAAAAGAGATAAGGATGATCATAGGTCAAGGAACAAAGAAAAAAGTAAAGATTCTAAAAGAGATAGAAGTTCAAGTAGACGTCATCATAGTAGAGATAGAAGTAGAGATCGAAGAAAGAGTAAGGATGGAAAACGTGATAAAGAGAGAGAACGTGATCGTGACCGTGAAAAAGACAAGGATCGTGAAAGGAATAAAGACAAGGAAAAGCAAAAAGATAAAGAAAGAGACCGTTCACGAAGAAGTAGTAAGAGTAAAAGTATACACAGTACTGGAAAAAGTAGTAGCCATAAAGAATATAAAGATAAGGATAAAAAGAAAAGTGATAATGAAGAAGAAGCAAAAAAGGAAGGTGATAAAAAGAAAGAGCCGTCACCAGTGCAATCAGACAAGCCCATTGAAGACCGATTATGGCGACATGTTGAAGAAGAAACCACAACAAATACTATAGACGGCAATGATTCGGATGTTTCTGATCGAGAACCAAGTTCTACGGTGAATATAAAAACTCCAGACATCAATGAAGAGGCAGAGAAAGAAAAAGAAGGTAATACAGAAGAAGACCAAATTCTTAATAAAGAATCTTCTAAAAATTCATTACAAACCGTTTGGAGAGGATTTGTTAATATGGTGGACGTGGCCAAGTTTTTTATTACAGCTCAAGAAGTTAGCGGAAATGCTAAAGATCTTATGGAAGATCTTCCTGATACGGTAGATGTTATTGGAAGAATTAGCCATGAGACTGTTTGGGATTATTTATCCAAAATGAAAAAAACCGGATCAAAAGAAATTCTTGTTATAAGATTGACAGCTGCGAACGACGAGGAAAAAATTCCCTATATCACTCTTTACAGTTATTTGAACAGTAGAAGTCGTTTAGGGGTTGTTGGAAGTTCGAAAAATATAAAAGACTTTTATATAATGCCTTTTTCAAGTCAAAGTCAGATACCACCCGTATTAATGCCATTAAGTGGTCCTGGCTTCGAAGATCAAAGACCTCATCTTCTTCTAGGTATAATCGTAAGAAACAAACGTAAACGGTTACCTCATCCGCCATTATTACTGAATCAAATCCCACCTAAAATACAAAGAAAAGAATCTGATCGGTCTTATACTCCTCCTTTAATTAAAGAAAAAGTAAATGCTGATAAATCAATCCCTCGAAATATTATGGATAGTGTGACAATATCGAAAATTGTTCCTGAACTTTCTTCCAAACTTGATTTAACGTCTTCACCTGATAAAACTTCTGCAGACAAAAATGATGATGACGAGCCCTATAGTCCTGGTGAACTTGATGATGATGTAGAAGATAGTATATCTAATTTGAATAATACTAATAATTTACTGGCAACTCCGAAAAACACAAGCGATCTTCAAAGAAAAATGGAGGAACTCAATAGACAGATCGAAGAGCAAAAGCAACAAATACAGAGTATTAGTTCATCCATTCTCAGCGAACCAGTTTCTACTTTACCGGGACTTGGTCTTGATCCACCAGGTATTGGGACCAGTGATTCCAATGAAGCTTATAGCCCTACTGATGTACGTTCATTCACTCCACCTCCTCAAGGACTTGCCAAATTTGCTCAACCAATTCTCGATAAAGTTTCTGATATAACTATTCCTCCTAATCTTCAAGAAATTCTAGCGAATGTTAAACGTCAAGAAACTTCTAAAGTTGATCCTTATTTACCTACTAAACCTGGTGCATCATTTTTAACTTCCGCTAATTTATCGAACTATCAAAAGCCGGATAAAACTTATATGCCAACAACGGTTGCTAAAGAAAGCAAAAGTACTTTAAGGTCTTTAAGTGATTTAGATTTAATAAAAAAAGCTGAAGAAGAATTAGCAGCTGTCGCAGCAGCTTCAATGTCTTCAACTACCGTTGTACCAATCACTGAACCTCTTCCATCTCCTGCAGAAGTAGAAACTCCAACTTTCTCTTCATCATCATCCATGGATTCGTCAGAGGTTAATTATTCTAAAAGTTTTATAGATCCTGTGCAAGCTAGTCGTATTTCCGATCAACCTAAACCACCAGGTCTCGAGGACGAAGATTTTCCAATATTTCCAAGTACTCCACCACCATTTAACTCTATGCCTAAAACTGGAGTGATTTTAAATATCAAACGCAAGGGAGATGATGATACCAGCTCATTATCTACTGCTAAAGCTCCAAGAACAAAGTCAAGATGGGGTCAAGGACCTACGGATTAAAGATAATTGAATGCAAATTTTTTCTGAAGATTATAATGATTATATATTTTTTATGTTGATGAAAAGCGAATTAAAAGTAATCAGTAGTTATTTACTAAATAGAAAAAATGGACATTACGATGAAAATATGTTTAATATTACTTTTTTTAATTAAAAAAATTGAAAGGCTATTTTGCCATGAGAGTAAAAATGGCATAAAATAATAGCATTTGTATGATTGTTTTTTTTTTGTAAATACCAAAGTTAGTAGCAGACAACCCAGTTATGAACAGTACTTATTATATATCTTTTTTATGCTTACTGAAAAAAAAGTTAGTTTTTGTCTGTAAATAGTTAAAAAAAAATGAAGATTAATAATCATTGAAGACGAATCATTCAAGGAAGTCAGATCGGTTGTTATAAAATATTTTACATATTTTGACAAAATATTGTAAGACAATTTAATGAAAGGAAATTAATTTTGAAATAAATAAAAAGTATAAAGAAATGTTAAGGTGAGAAAAAATGAAGTAAAAACCGTGTAGGTATAATTTGAAAAGAAAACTTGGCTGTGTATATACTGAAAAATATTTATAATTCAATTTATTTGATTACATTTATATACTCTTATCAATGCGATAATTGTCTGTATAATTCATTTTCATGGTTAAGAACTTCATAATGATTTTTTAGTCATTTTTCCATTTATTTTTCATCTGAAAATGACATGTAGAAATTTTTAATAAAAAAATGTACTAAGAAATTAATAAGTCCATTTAAATAATTAATTGACGATAATGATTAAAACAATAAGTCTAAAAAATCAAATGATAATAGTAATCGTCGTATATTATAATTATATACACAAAAATATAATATGAGAGTAAAAATAAATAATTAAAAAAAAACAATGATGTAAAAGCATTTATTCTAAGCAGTGTATAAAATAAGCACACAATAATCAATTTAGTAGTAATTATTATTAATAAATAAATTTTAATAATTATAATTAAAATTTGGTATAATGATTTTTGGTTTGATTTATATCCAGTTCAAGAAGTAGTAATGATTTTATCTGTTAATGTTTGAAATGCATAATTGATTGTCAATGGTGCAGCATCTCTCATCATCAGATATACTTCCATGTAGAAACAATATAAAAAAAAAGTATCTACAAATCCTTTTTTTTCTCTTCCGCATTAAAAAATGCTCAAGAAAAGTAATGGGTGTAATAAAATTGATTGATTTAAAATAAACTAATAGAACAATATAATTGATTATTTCTACTGTATCTGCGTTATACTTTAATAATTTTTTTTTAAAAGTAAGCTAGCTAATCAGGATATAATAATATAAGTAAGATGGATAACGCGAACAAGTGTAGTTTGTCAATTATTCGAAACAAAGCACGAAGCACTTATGTTTACTGTCATTTTTGTAATAAAGTTTTCGAATTTATAAACATGTATCATTAAATTTCAAGTATATGTATATTAATGATCACATAAAAATTATAATTAATGTATAATTTTATTTTCTAATTGCTTATTGTAATATCTGTGTACAAAAAACATATTAATTACACATATACATAAAGTAAATTGATTCTGACTATTTATTATTAATATAAGTTTGATAAAATATATTTTTTTGTAATTATACACTTTCAAGCACTCTTAATTAACTTTGAAATTGTAATGTTCTGAACTTGATTTTATCAACATAAATATGCAACACTCGAATAATAAAATATTTATTTGTTTTGGAATCAAGACTGCCTAAAATCTAATCTCCACCAAAGATACTTTCTCCATTATATTTGTGGTGACCACTGATCTTCGTCTTGTCAATATTACGGTTGCATATACGCTGCCTCTGAGACTAGTCGATCTTCGTCTTTGATAATTGGAGTGATTGTTGGTTCAGGAGTTGATGTTATTGATGCAGTAATTTAAATTGAAGTAGATTCGGTAGTTGAAGTTGTAGTAGATTCGGTAGTTGAAGTTGTCGTAGGTTCGGTAGTTGAAGTTGTCGTAGGTTCGGTAGTTGAAGTTGTAGTAGATTCGGTAGTTGAAGTTGTAGTAGATTCGGTAGTTGAAGTTGTTGTTGATGCAGTAGTTGAAGTCATTGTCGATGGAGTAGTTGAAGTCGTTGTCGATGCAGTAGTTGAAGGTTCTGGAGCTTTGGTAGTTGAAGTTGTTGTCGATATAGTAGTTGAAGGAGCTGGAGCTTTGGTTGTTGAAGTTGTTGTCGATGCAGTAGTTGAAGTTGTCGTAGGTTCGGTAGTTGAAGTTGTCGTAGGTTCGGTAGTTGAAGTTGTAGTAGATTCGGTAGTTGAAGTTGTTGTCGATGGAGTAGTTGAAGTCGTTGTCGATGCAGTAGTTGAAGGTTCTGGAGCTTTGGTAGTTGAAGTTGTTGTCGATATAGTAGTTGAAGGAGCTGGAGCTTTGGTTGTTGAAGTTGTTGTTGATGCAGTAGTTGAAGAAGCTGGAGCTTTAGTAGTAGCGGGTGATTTTATTTTAATTGGAGCTTTTGTAGTGATTGGGGCTTTGGTTGTTTCTGGAGCTTCTGTGGTGGTACTATCTTTTCTAGAACCTCCAATGACAATTATACCAAAAATCGGTTTTCTTTCACCTGAAGAATTAGTATTTCTGTTAGCAGACCATCTATCATTGATCCATTTTCTTATTCCACTGAGAGGACGAGCTTCACTGGGATCTGATGGTTTTTCTTCTGACGGTTTTCCAAAAATGCTTAATTTATTTTTAAATTTATCTAAAATGTTTTTACCTTTATCAGCAATCTACAGAATCGGAAAACAAATATTAATAAACAATACATTACAGTATAATACGAAAATAAAATATGCATTGATAATCTTACATTGTCCACAGTATTGGCTAATTTTTGATTCACAGCGTTCTTAATTTTACCTTTACTTCTGAGAAGACCTCCCAATAAGGTTTGTGGTGATGCTCTAGCATCAACTTGAGTGGTTATCTGGAAAATTAAATCTAATTAAATTTTATGGTTCAAAAAATAGATGATATTTTAAAGTGATCTTACCAGACTAACATAGCAGATTACAAGTCCTGCTAAGAGCATCATTCGTAATGAAAACATTTTTATAGATTTAGCTTCAACCTATTAATCAAGTCCACGAAAAGAATAAAATTTTACTGACAGCAATTATCGAATTCTGTAAGAATTTATATACCGTGGTTATCATTATTTACAGAGTATTTCTGTGTAAAAAATTTCATTGTGACATTTACTGGGAACACAAATTTTCAATGATCTAAATATTTTATAAAACCTCAACAAATACGACCTACTGTACTTTCCAAAAGAAATTTTAAGAATTGTTTCTCTATTATTCTTATCAAATGTTAAATAAGCAAATAGCTTGGAAAAGGTTTGAAACAGCTATATATATGTCAATATTGAACAATCTATTGTTGTAATATTTATGATCTACTTTAACAGAAGCAATAATGGTTTTTAAAATAATATGAGAATTCTATTGTGAAACTATGTACTCAGATTTAAACCGTAATCAATTAGAAAAATGACTGCTTTTTAATTTGTAATTAATTTTATTTATAAATATGGTTTTAATTATGCAAATAATCAATTGTTAAGTTTGAAAATTTATATTGAGCGCACTTAGACGGCGCTTGTGATGTTCTAAAAATAACATGCAGAGTCCTCTATTAATTTTTGTTGTTCCAGAAGTCTTCGTCGTCATCCATGTTTTTTTGACACGCGCAATGTGATAGCCATTTTGTTAAAGAAGCCGACGTGGCGACCGGCTAATTAAATAGTTTTCTATCATCATGAAAAATAGTGAGTATAAAAATAAAAATTATTGTATGTATAATAATATTAATTCAAAGTAAATTCATAATTAAGAATTACAATAAATGCTCAATGAAGTGGTCAGCACGTGAACGGGCATTCAG
This sequence comes from Chelonus insularis, assembly GCF_013357705.1. Lineage (NCBI taxonomy): Eukaryota > Metazoa > Arthropoda > Insecta > Hymenoptera > Braconidae > Chelonus > Chelonus insularis. Next base: position 478,472 of record NW_023276546.1, on the reverse strand, counting down.
TCAAAAAAACGTGGCTTTTGTTGTAATGCTTAGAAATATGTTATTGATTAAAGGAAAATAGTAAATTGTTTTTTTTTTATCCACAAACAGAATTAAATTTATATTTATACTGTGTAAAAATTATTTTAACAAATATGATTTTATCTAAAAATTTATTTAATTTGTTTTTAGTCTCCTTGAGATGGATCACCTTGATCGCGTTGATAAGTTGGACCTTAGTTTCTTCTGAAACTGTTATGTCAACAGAATCATATCTTCGAGAATTTGATGTAACTAGGTTACAAAATGTTCTCACTCCAGGATTCGAACTCACTGATATTCCTTCAGTGCACTATGCCACTTTTGGATATAAATTGCTTGGAAAAGCAATACCTAAAACATCTGTAAGAATATTTTTAAATTTATTAACTTAAGTAAATTATATTGAATACATATAATATGATGAAATATCCATTTTAGATATATGATGATTAATTTGATTAGTCTTTCTGACACAATATATACATATATTGTAAGTGTTCTGGAAGCTTTTCTACATCATACGATATAAATTAATTTTATTTATGTTTCAGGAAATCTGTAATTTTCTGGTGAAGAACAGTGGAAATGAAACTTCTTTAGAAAACATTCATTACATTGTTTCTACATGGGAAACCTTAGGATCATGTCCACCTCTTCAAACTGCTTATTTATTAAAAAAGATAAATACAGCTATAGATAAAGAAACTTCAACTATTCCAGACTTATACTATGCATTATCTGCTTATGTTCAGCTTTCTCAACCATTACCAGATTCGAAGGCCACTAAAATTGCCAATATGGTACAAGCTGCTTTAAAAAAAGATGACTGTCTTCAAAAGTAAATAAAAAAATTAATAACTATACATTTCAGTAAAAAATTATAGTACAATCTTTAAATTTTTACAGCCTCGGTTATGCATTTCATATCGCTGCGCTTCTTGGTCCTGCTGGTAAATTTGCTTTAAGTAAAATTGAAGATGCTGTGATTCAAGCTGATGAAATTAATGGTCGTTACTTACAATTCGAGGGTGGACTTTCTATAACCAGTAAGCTTGTGATTATTTTTTATTGTTTTATTGGAAATTTTATTATGATATTGTTTATTAAATGATGTTAATTAAAACTTTCGTTCTTCTGTAAGACCTGTGGAGAAATTTCACTCTACTGATATAAGCTTCAAAATTTATACAATAATTCAGAGTTTTTTGCAAAAATTTTAATGCATATCAATATAATTTCAGGTCTCGTTGTTAATGGAATCGCACAGTTGTCAAACTCCCAAAATACACCACCCCCCGTTAAAGCAGAACAAATTGTCAAACTGACAAACTATTTAATTTCTCGAAGATCTGTTCAAACATTGAAAGGCGTAGTCAAGCTGCTTTCTGCTCTCAAGATGCTAGCTTATAACGAGTTTAGCCAGCCAGTCTGTACAACACTTGCTGAAGGTGGAAATGTTGTGTCTACTAAGCAACCATTTGTTAGCATTCGAGTTTGTGATATTCTTGGCAATCCTTTAGTTAATATTCCTACAGTTATTGCAAATTCAGTAACAAGAGTTGATGACAATACAGCTGTACTTACTAAACAAAACTTCAAATCATCAGACAATGATAAGTAAGTTCATAACATAAATCGTTTTCCAATATTCCAAAGAAAAATGAATTCTAAAATCCCCAATTTTTTGCCGATTTTTTTTTCATTACTCTAAAATTGGTTATACGCTTGGGGTAAATTACTCTTGTTGAAACTAATGTTATATTTTTATCATATTAGATAAAAAAAAATGTCTCAACAAACAATATTATTTCTGAAGCTTACATAAATTGTATTTTTTTCAATAAGTTCTTTATGCACATATTACGTGTTTACAATAACCTTATTAAAATTTGTTACTAGGACTCTATTTACCATGAATCTCATGGAAATTAAACCACAACGTGGTTTCTATAAAATAAACGTATCAGCCGGTGAGGTTTCCAACACTCTTACAGTTAAAGTTTTATCAGAGGTAAAAGTTGATTACTTGGAAATTGGAACAGGTGATGCTGATCAAACAACTCAACCTAAATTACTCAAGTAAGTTAATTATTTAAACTAAAAGAAATATCGGGAACGCAATTTCTACTTTCATTAATTAAAATTCGTAAAAAACTATATTTTTGATTCTTACAATTGTTTTTTCATTTCACAGAGTGGCCTATCCTAATAAACTAGCTCACAAAATTGAAGCTGATTCCCAACAAAAACTTGTAATGAGATTTATGTTACGAGATGCTGCAAATAATAAACCAATGCGTGTTCATCAGGCTTTTGTACGATTATCAGCAATTGTTAAGCCTGGAGAAGATAAACAGCCTCGTGAAGTTATCTTTGTAGCTGAACCAGATGCCTCTAATGTTTACAAGTTTGACATGCCTGTAGGAAGTGATGCTCAAACATTTGGTTTTCAAAGTGGTGATTATCATCTTAATCTCATTATCGGTGATGCACTCATCAGTAATCCATTCCAATGGGAGGTGGCTGTAGTTGGTCTCAAATTCCCTGAACCAACAGGAACTGATGCCGTAACAATAAGTAAATTAGAAGGATTAAAAAAAAAATCAAATATCTACGCTCCTAAATCAGAGATTAAGGTAAATAACAAGTACTTCATTGATTATTTTAGTCAATTATTTTTAATTGATCATCAAAGCATCCCAGTGCTTGTTGGTAGCATTAATTGATATTATTGTTACTTCCATATCACTGGAAAATTAAAAGCTCAATAATTTTTCGACATTAATTAAACATTTGTTTAATTACAATTAATGAGCTGACAATCTAATTATATGAAATTCAATTAATTAGCCAATAGGTTCGAAAAACACTGAAAATCCTATAACTGACATTATTTTAATTAGTTTTATTTATTTTAGCATATGTTCCGTGAACCTGAAAAAAGACCACCTGTTTTCGTATCAAATTTGTTTACTGGACTTTGTTTAGCTCCACTTTTATTGCTGTTGATTTTATGGGCAAAATTAGATGTCAATATTGCCAAGTTTCCGTTTTCGCTTAGTGCAGTTTTATTCCATGTTGGACTAGGAAGTAAGTACTAAAAATTATATCATTAAGTAAATAATTTAATTGGAAGAATTTTTATGTAAACACGTATCTTTCTAATTAATTGTTGCCTAAATTTTATCTTTAAAATTTAATCAAGTATTTTGATTAATTTTTGTAATTTGGGCGTAAAGAAATGCGTGAGTTTTTCACAATTATAACAAATTATTAGTTATAATTGTAGCCCGATCCTCACGACATTTACAATAATTTTATTAAATATAAAGTCGATTAAAAATGACATAGAGACCTAATATTTTTCTGTTTTTCCAGGTATCTTCGTTCTATTCGGCGTTTTTTGGTTGAAACTAAATATGTTTGTTACATTACGATATTTGTTAGGTCTCGGAGTCGTAACTTTCTTGGCAGGCAGTAAACTATTATCTCACATTGCCCACAATCAAAAAGTTACTCGTTAATAGATTGTGAGTTGACATTTCCATCACATGATTTCATTTTCATTTAAAAGCATCACTCGATCAATAGATCAATGAGTTTAATCAAGATGACCCTGTTTAATGGATAGATATATTCATCACAGCATTAAACATAACGCATGTATTTTGTAGAAAAATTACGTTTAATGATGCAGGTAAGCTGTAAATTTCTAATCATCACTGTGTGCGTCTTAAAAAGTATGACTGATAAGCATTTAAATTGAGAATAAATGCGATAATGATGATGAATTGAAATAAAAATTCCTTTTGTACAGAGTGCAAATGATTATAATAAGCAATTAATTATTAAAAATATTGAGTAAGGAATAAATTTATATATATTAAAAGATTTATAAACTATTTTTTATTGATTTATTTACTACGAAGAGTATTCATTCATTCGCTTTTTTACACATTCTTGCAAATATTTATTTTCCTCCTGTAATTGTTTCTTTTCACACTGATATTCGTACATGATAGTATTTGCTAATGCTACTCGATACCAAAGAAATTCACAATAATCAAAATTGTCCTCAACCTAATAAAATAAATTATTTTTTTTATTACAGATATTTTATATCTTATAATTATCCAATGTTTACTTGATTAACTTCAATAGGATATAATTTTTCCTGATTAAGTTGTAATTTCTGGCATGATTGAATTAAAAATAAAACTTTGAAAGACTTTTCCTTTATCTTTTCTAAATGTTTCATAGTTGAATTATGTTGACTTGTAAGTAAATTTAATTGTAATTTATCTCGCGTTTGTTCTGTAATTAACATTAATATGTTATTAATAATTTTCGAACTATTATTATTATTATTTATCAAAATTACCATTTTCAAATTGTTTTTCTAATAACTTTTTTGTTCGTTGAATTGGAGTATACTGATTCACAATTATGTTTGTAATTTTTTTCTTGGATTTGTCTCGATAACTAATAATTTTAGTTTTAATGTTAAATATGAAATCAATCAATTTAGCGGTTTCTATTAATTGTTGAGTAATTTTTTCTCTATTCTTATCATCTTTTGCTTTAAGATATAAATAAGATACCTGTCGATTTTCAATATCTAAAAAAAATGATAAATCCATTTCTGTCATCATCAATTTATTAAATAAAATTATCATTTACACGTTTTTCAGTACAAATATATAACTGCTAATTTGTATTAAGTTAAATAAACATTCATTTATATCCTTGTTACACTTTTATTGTATAAAAAACGTGTTTAGACTTTTTTTCAATATACTTTTATGAGCATCATAAGCTGAAATAGCAACCAGAATATTAATAAGATATTTCAATAGTGAATTATTAATTAATAAAAGACAGCGGTATAATTCGATGTTTAAATTAATTATCTATTCTTCAGGATTTATAATTGAGGAATTTTTTATGATGTCTAGAAAAATTTGAATGATAATTACTTAAATTTTCAAAAGAATCGTATAAGAATATTAAGTGGGAGACATATCTCTCAAAAAATGTAAATATTTTTTATATTAAAGAGAAATAATCTCTATACACTTCAACTTGAGAGGTAGGTATTAATTTTTATGCAATATTTATGTTAATAAGAACTGTATAAAAACATAATTTTTTATGTATCTCGTTATATATTTGCTTTCAATTCACACTTTATTTTACCTTTTAAATATTTGGAAAGTTCAGCGTTCAAAGATTCCCACGTGGATGATATATTTTCCGCTAGGTGAACCATAGCTATTTCTGTCATGTTGTTACTAGTATTCTGAAGATTCTCAAGTTTGTCTAAAGATCATGCGTAATAATGTTATAAATTACAACACAAAACACGTTTGTTATTTCATTTTAAATCAACTCGATATTAAATTTTGTTTATATGATTGAATATGAATGTATATACATACAGAAATTGTCACTATTTAGACTATCTAATATATCATTCAGTTGAGTTTTTCCTTGAAATATGAGTGTTTCTAAGAAAATTTCATCATCATATTGCAGAAAATCTATTATTTTTAGTTCGGAATTGGTTTCTTCAATTAATTCTCCCAAATTGTAGTCGTAAAAATTGCTTGCGGCTTCTAATCTGCTACCATAAATTCTTTCAAACTTTTTGACTATATCCATATGATGATTAACGTTCTTCTGATGCTGTTCCTCACATTGATTCAAACATTCCACCAATAAATTACCACTATTGTCATCAATTAGTATTATCAAAAGTTAATTATCAAAGAAAAAAGTACTAAGAATAGTAAATAATTTTTTATGTGAACAAAAAAATATTCCATTATTTGATCAATTTAGTTTTAGATATTTTTAGTGTAAAAATGTTTTTTTTTTTTTTATAAAAATGTAATTGAATAAATTTTATTACCAGTAATCTTGAATGTCAAGGGCACGATCAAATGTGCCTCTAGTCACTATTACATTCATTCTTAGTTCTGGAATCTTCATTTCTTTCATCGTTTTTCTCCAAATACATCGAAGTCGTTTTGCATTAGATATTCCTATTTTTAGTTCTTGTGATAATTGTTGCTGCTTCAATAATTTTTTCTTATTTAATAAATCCTGTTTCTTTTTTTCCTTCTTCATTAGTTTCTTTTTGTTCATGATTTCCATATTTTCATCAATACCTTCCACTTGAATATTATCTAATGGCTTTGAACCACAATAAAAATATTTTAAAAGAAAAAATTTATAATAAATTTGAATAATGAAATCATCTTTTTTTATAAAGAAAAACTAAGTTATTTTCGCTATTTTTTTAAGTCTTTTATTTTAATTTATGTTTTTCTTTTAGTTAGCTGATTTCAATCATATATAGTAAGCCTCCAAACTTCTGACATAATCAGATTTCGATTCGTTGAAAAATGAGACTTGTTCTTTAATAAATGATTTTTTTTAGAATGCTAATTAAGCCAATTAATTGTTGGAAAATGGTTTAGTGATGAAAAAATTCTTCATGAATTTCTATAAAGTGTAAATATTAATTTGCTGTTAATATTTTAATCGAATTTCTTATTGATCAAAGTATTATTCAATAATTTATCCAACAAATGGAAAAAAATCTGGAATAAACTGTTATTTTGAGTGTGAAATTTTTTCGGAAATTATGCTAATACAAATTTTTTTCCTCATACATAATACAGTAAAATTAAAGAGGAAATAATACAAGATATCAATGGGAAAATCGACAACGAGTTATTTTATTTTTTTTTTTTTTGAGAAAAATTTTTATGACAATTACGTAAGACATTGCGACACTGTATAGAATAGGATGTTTGAATATCACTCTTTTTTACGAACTCTAATGCCTTAAAATAAAACAGAAACAAGTTTTTAACAGGTAGACATAGCGGAGTCAAGCTATGCGTAGAATTACGAATTTATGTGATTTTTTTTATCATCAGAAATTCATGTCAATAAAGAATAAAAGGCAAGAGAGAATTCCCGGATGTTCTTTCGGTTACTTACCTCCGACATATTCGATGAGATCATTAGTAACGCTAATCAACCTAACGAATCATATACGATTCTAGTAGACTTATTATATTATAGATCTATAATTGCTTCAAATAATGGTACTAATAAAATGACAAATTATAAATAAGGTTCGTTATTCATTTATTTCATAAAGCTTTTTTTTTACTAACAAATATAATTTTTTCTTTTATTGATATATTAATTACAACATTACTATGATGAAGAGACTGAAAATAAGATTATTGTTATTAAAAAGATGATAGCAAATGTTGAAATTTATTCGAAGGATCCATGAAGCACCGGATACGATGGAGTAAAGCAAGTGGGAACGCCCGATATTTCTGGGAAAGAATTTTTCGAGTTCAAGGTTCTAGATGGTGGGGAATAGAGAAGTTGATGGAACTGAATGGACCACTAGGTGCTGAGACTTTTAGAATCGCAACGAATTGAATATGACCTTGTAGCAAGTATCCTGATGTCCACGTTACCTAGATGGTAGGGGTACTCATCGTACTACTATAAAAGTCATATTCGACTGTCTAAACTTGTCATTTTCCAATACGTTCCTTAAGGTTCGTATCTCTATCACTAATAACTATTTAACTCATTTTTATAGTATTTAATTACTACTTCTTTTAACAATTTTCAACTTACGTTTATCAATGAAGGTTGATAATTGTTGAAATAAATGTAATGAGTGTTAATAATTTTATGTGAGTTTATTACTGTTAATAAAAGTGATCAAATTTATTCAGATGCAGATCACGCGGGTATTCGTGGTGTTAGCCACTGTTATGGTGGTTGGATATGCTGCCATCGAACCTCTAGATCTAGATGCAGAGGCATCACAAATTTCTACTCAACATTCAAGACAAAAACGTGGAATACTTGCTGCTAAACTTGGACTTCTTGGTGGAGCTCTCTTAGCAAAGAAAGCTTTAATTTTAGGAGCTGGAGCTGGTCTTATTGGAGGTGGACTTGCTGGTGGAGCAGTTTATAAACTTAAATCGTAAGTTTTTTATTTATTTATTAACAAAACTTCTAATAAATAAATTGATGATATTTTGATATCATTAGAATCAGTATAAGATTTTTTAGAATTAGATTTTTAAGCAATTCCTTATTTGAAATAAAATTTGATTAAAATTTCTGGTATTAATAAAATGATTTAATTTTTTCTTAGCAAACTCGGTGGAGGTTACGGCGGTGGTTATGGTGGAGGTGGATACAATCCAAGTTACTATCCTCCACCATCTGGTGGATATTATCCACCCAGTGGAGGTGGAGCCAATCTAGGGGAAGGAGTATATCCAGTTTATTTGTCGGCATATCCTAGACAAACTTATGAAATTTACGGTGGAGTCTCTGGAGGATACAATCGTGGAAATGGATATGCTAACAATTACGATTATCCACCTTGCTGATAGGTCAAAATGAATTGGACGTGTTGTCGACCAATTATATATTTTAAAATAAGTTTGTATTTAATTCAATGTACTGCCTAATTTAGAATTTTTCTAATAATTTAAATAAATAACACAAGACTAAATAATACATCTAATGAATGTAATGTTTATTCATATTTATAATAAAATAAAGTGACAACTCGTTTTCAATATATTTTATTGATTATTTTATATTACATCTTATTTTAAATTCTTTTACAGATATCAGCTAGATTATTTTAATTTAATTGCCTACTCGTTACATCATTTCCATATTTAAATAATATTTGTTCCTCTATCACAGTTTATAAGCCTTTCTTTCTCAAACAAATGTAAACGAAGGCAATGGCCAAAAAAGAGAAAAAAAATCCCATCTTTTTTACAATTTATTATCGCTGACTCTCATAGTTTTATTATTATCTTTTTTTTTAGTTCAACACATTTCACATTCTTCCTAAATAACCGTTACTTCCTCTACTGAACTTGAATTATTTTAACTTATTATGATAGAAATAAAAATCTGATTTTCTAGGCTCATGCAAACACTCTTTCTCTTGTTATTTCTAATACTCTCACTTTCTTCCTTATACCTAATTGAACTATCAAACATATTAGGCAATCAATGGTTCTCATAACAATAGGTATGTAGCGTGCAGTGACGATCAAACAAACATTCGTGTATAGAATGACAAAATGAATTGGTGTAGTCATATAAAAGTAGATGGATAGTCTAGAGATGATTAAGAATGATTTTATATGGAAAGTGCGTGCACACAAATTTCTACGTGACTTTCGCAATGGTCACTTTTGTTTCCTAGCACGATTTTAATTCATTCTTGAAGACTTTAATTTGTCTGCGGATGATCAAATAATCTTAATACGTGATCAAAGCTTTTATCAAAATATGAATGAAATTAAATAATTCATTGTTTTATTATTTTAAGAAAAAAAGCAGCAAAAGAAGCTCATATGATCTAGATTAGGCATATTTTTTTTCGTAATCTTCGAACTAACTTTCATTCTATGTCACAAAACCTATGTTTGAGGGACAATGCGGAATCGAAATTAAGAATCGACTGTCGCAACATGCCATGCCCCTCATATACGTGTCCGATTATTTAGTTGCGATTTCGCGATATAATGGGTAGGGATAGCAATGCCGGGTATATAAAATCCAATAGCCTTCCTATAATGTTATAAACTTGGTGGCAAGTGCAAGTGTAGTATAAGAAAGAATCAGTTATTAATTAACAAGGTGAGATAATTCAGAAATTAGTTGAATTTTAATATAAACCAGTTAAGCAATAATATTTTTAACTACTTATTAAAGTTGAGATAAATGTGAAACTTGCGATAAATTTCTGAAAACATATGAACTCTAATCATACCTCAAGGCTTATTTTACCACAACTTATTACTTTTGTCAATATTTCTTCTTCATCGACGACAGACTTTTGAATCAGTCGTTAAGTAATAATACACATATTTCGAAGATTAACGAAAGTAAATTTTGTTTTCTTTTTAATTTTTTTCTATACAAACTAAAAAGTTTCGGAAAAACCAATTATAGATATCCGGATAAATATAGCAGATTCAAATAAGGAAAATCCAGCATGACTTTTACTTTGTAACAATCTCCTTTTACTGTCAAGATTCAAAGAATAACGAAAACTTGTTCTTCTGCATTACAGTTTTGACATTTCTGGATGAATTTTTCTTTTTTCCTATTTTAACTAGAAACAAATAATAACGATTAGTGAAGCACTGAAATTTATTTTTATTTATGTTGTTATCTTGTTACTGATTTAAATTTAATCCGTTCTTTGTACCTTATAATTTTTTGAAAGGAACTTTAATTGTTAAGTCTGACCAAATTTCTAACTCTACTTATTGAACTTTCATTTATTAAATGATTTAGTAAAACTTTTCAAATTCACATATATTTTTAATTTTGATTCATGATTTTTAATGTGAGAATTGAGCAATCAATCTCTTTTATAGCAATCTAATACTTTTGCTAAGAGTTATAAAATTGTTATAGTAAATTTAGAAATTTCATCTAATTTCTTGCTTCACACAAAATTAAAGAGAAATTTTTCGACTCTTTTATAATCATTCTTAATAAATGGCCTAGTTCCCAAAAAAAGGGAAGAAGCAATAGCAAATACTTTTTTTTCTTCTCTATAAAATATTTTTATTCAAATTTAAAATGTTTTGTATTCTATAAAAATTATTTTTTTACCTGAAATTGTCAATCTCTATTATTATTATTTACACTTGAAAATGACTTTCAGATGAATACCTTGACTTTAGTAATGATAATGAGTTTCTGTTGGATGAGCACGTGGGCAAAAACAGAAATGAATGGGCTAAATGATTCAGAAGTAAGCCCACACTTGGGAAATAACCCTGAAGACATTCATGTTAGAAACAAAAGGACTCTGTTTTTAAAGAAAAAACTCTTAGGTGCTGGACTGCTTGGATTTGGCCTTGGAATTGCTAAAGGGTAATTCTACATTCTTTCCAATTAAATCAGAAATTTTTTTTTTCATTTATTCAAATTGGCTTTGATATTTTTATGTATAGTTATAAAGTTGGACACCAGCATTCGCCCGATATCCATCATGTGTATGTTGCTGCTCCACCACCGCCTGTTAGGTACGTGGAATATGTTGAAAAACCAGTATTTATCGAGAGAATAGTGGAAAGACCGGTAGAGAAGTCCCACATCATACATGATGGACCCTGGTCACAACCCGAGCCATCACCCGTTTACGGATACCCATAATTTGTTATTTAAATCTAATTAATTCCTTTATGATATTTTTTTTCATTTTTACGATAGAATATATTAAATAAGAGTGTTATCACTTCTTATCACTTCCTTTGTTGACATTCTTTAAGTGTAAGTGTAATTTTCTGTTATTATTGTTTTGTTTGTAAAATTTTCTGTTTAAATAAATTGTTTTTATGTATGAAGATGATCTTACTCTATTGTTTCCTTTAAACTTTCTGTTCCATCTTTAAGTTCTTTTTTTTTCATTCTCATCGTAAAATTTAATAATACTCCAATAATTACAATTGAAGTAATCAACTTGAACAAAAAGATATTTAATTATCAGAATTTAAATTAATTAAAAAGCTTATTGATAACATAAAAACCTTATCTTATTAATTTGGATCTAAAAAAAAAATTAATTTAACTTAATTCACCGACTACGGAACCACTTAGATCGCAGATTTTAGAAAGAAAAATGATTTTTGATATTCAGGTAGTATCAGGATAAAAGAGGTCAATCAGTCGGATAACAAGAAAAAGTGGAGGTATTTTAAGTCAATAAGTCAAAAATCCATCAGATGTCAGTATTTGAATTTTGATTTTTTCTACCCGCCCATATTTTGGATTGGTTGAATTTAAAAAATTCAAACGAAGAATAATAAAAAGCTTATTGACCTCTTTTATACTCCTGTTGTCTGAATCCTAAAATAAAAAAAAGATACGCGTCAGTCTGAATTGATGCTGAACAACCTACCATGTATCAAATGTATTAAAATTTGGATAATTTAAAATAGAATGATACATGTATTTTTTACAAATAAATTGACAGTTCCAACTTGTGTTATTGTTATTAAAAATCTGTTATATATTAAAAATTCAGAATAAAATCCAAAATCGAATTCTTCGAATTAAAAAAAAAAAATTGTTTAAGTAATAAATAATTATTGCGAGAATATGTAAAAAATTTTTAGACTTGAAAAGTAAATAATAATAAATAAAAAAACGTTTTTTGAGTTGAAACATTAACTAACTTGTTCGAATAAATGTGGAGGTAATTAGTACAAAGTATGACTCAAGATATGACACTTTACTTTCTTTCTTCACTACTTGTTTGCACGACGGGTAACTAGTCATAAATGGGAACGTCAACGATATATAAAAGTGGTATGAACATGTTAAAAGAACTTCAAAGTGTCACTACGTTTCATATAAATCACATCTAACAGAATCGAACAAAAAGTAAAAACAATGCACCACAAAAATTATACTTTTCTTTGGTTTTTTTTGTTATTACTGTTGGGCTCTTCTTTTTCAATTCCTTCACACTCAACTCACGATGATGTAAGGAGCATTTTATCTTTATCAAAAATTTCTAAGCCTTCCATCAGAGATAAAAGAAGCCTATTTTTAAAGAAAAAAATCTTGGGCGCTGGAATATTTGGTTTTGGATTAGGCATCGGACTTGGTGCTTTAAAGGGGTATTTCACTTTTATATTTTTTTATAGCAAAGATTTGTGTGATTATTTTTGTATCTACTAAAGTTATAAAAAATGAAATACACATAATTCAATGATGAAAGAAGAAATAAAAGAACGTAAATTCGTTATTAAAAAAAACCACTCGACTTTTTTGAAAGAATCAATAGTTGCAATTTTTAAAAAAGTTGGCCAATTCATCTATTAAAATTTTTTTTTCTATTGTTTAGCTACAAATATGGTTCGAAGTTTGTGAATATATATCCGCCAATAGTGGAGCGTCCTGTGCACATAGAGAGACCTTATTACGTCGAGAGACCTATTTATTACAGTACCTACCCACGCCATGAAAAATACCACAGTCACTCAATTGTATACTACTATCAATAACCAATAAATGATGATAGTACAAAGATAATGATATAGAAATAGACAATTATGAATCAATAAATTCAATTTGTGTACTTCAATTTTTCGATTTTTTATTTTTTTAATTTATTCTTCACTTTATTTTAAAGTTTTTTTTTCAATTTATTATTGCTGTCTCATTTTATTGAAATATATGATATTCATAAAACATTTTATAATCAATACGAGTGTCTTCGATATTCATTAGAGACTTGAGTTGACGAATTATAATAAATTTCTGTATTTATTCGTTTATTTAACATCAAAACTTCATCAGTATTTTAAAGATTCTATCCCCAATACATACAAACTAGTAACACAGATAAAAACGTAAACGATTAAAATTCTATTACTAATTAAATTTCCTTTACAATTCAATAAATAAACAGTTAATTATATTAATTATACATGTCAAATTGTTCCTTAAAAAAATGGTAACATACTATACTATTTCACATGAAATACGTTTTTAACTCGTATAAGAGAAAATCGATTTCAAATAATATTAATGTTCAAAGAGATTTTCTGTATTTTTTATAATATTAAGGGCTGTAATTGAGCGTGTGCATTAATAGATACACTTGTAAATGAATAAATTATATATCATTCTCTTTAAGAAATTAATAAGCTCACTTTAAGTCTCATATATCATTAGTTTAATTCTTTTTTTTTAAATCGATCTTTTATTTTATCACTTCAACTTAACCGATACTTTTTGTCTTTTATACTTACTTCTATTGATCAGTGGTATTCATAAAAATACATACATTATGGAAAATAGTAAAAAACTAAAAAGGTAAAAGAAAACTTTCCTCCTACAGAACAAAATACAATTTTGTACATATTTCTTATTAAATTTAATACAAGGAAGAAGAGAAACAATAAAAAATAAACATTATTCAAATAATTATTATAAATTACAAAATACTTTCTATCGAATGTAAAAAGTAAAATAAATAAATAAATAATTAATTAAAAATACTTTAGTTCAATTGATTTTCTTACGGTTACGAGTAAAAAAAACTTTGATCTATACAACATTGTTTACATCAGCAATTATTGAGTATCTATTTAACACAAACTCTTAACAACATGTAAATATTTAAAAATCTTATTTTTAATATTTCTTGAGAATATTTATATTATTTTTTCTTGTTAATTATTATCATTATTTATTTCATTAACTTAATTATACTTTTACTTCACTCTATATTTAATGAAATAATTTATCAACGTGAAACTATTAACTTATTAATCTTACATAGTAAAATATTACAATTATTATCGTCTCGTTCATCAAAGTCATTCGATGGATTGTCATATCTCAAGTTTTGTAATATTATTTTTGCATATAATATATGATTTTTGAATAATTTTTTTCTAAATTTTTTTGTTGATTAATTCAGTGTCTTATTATATCACGTTGTTGAATAAATAATTAATTTATATATCAAGAAAGAAACTTTGACAACTGTCTACAATTATATAATTATTTTAATCAAATTTTACCACAACTTTGACATTGTCATTTTTGACATTAATCTTATTTCAAAGATTTCATTAACTATTATTCATTATATTATTGCTCCAGATATTGAAAAAAATAAAATCTACAACTTTAACATATGTAATATTATACTTTTTATAAATTTAAATATACAGTATACTGGAAAAGTATTTTTTTCCAATACCAAATAGCAATCTAAAAAACAAAGTATGGGGTTAAGGGAGTATTTAGGCCGATAGAAAAGGACTATTTACAATTAACTTACTCATTGTACCATTATTGTATATTAATACTGACGATTAACAAGAATGTCGAAACTGATGTGGTGTTTTTCGACAATTATATATATTTTTATAATATCATTTAATTATTAAAAGGCAGAGTGAAATTTTTATGAAATCAAAAACATTTAATCAAAAGCTTTAATTTCATCATTATAATTCGATAACGAATATATAACAATATTAATAACAAAAGTAAACGAATTTTCGTATGCAAATTTTCTTAATTAATATTTACATTTCTTAACTATTTAAAGATCAATATTTGAATTTCAATCGTAATCTTTTTTTTTATCTTCTTTGAAATTAGAAATATTCAATTGTCACTCAACTATTTGTATGACTAGATCAAGTATCAATCACTCTGCCTCTTTAATGTATTAATTCACACTTAATTAATATTACGTATTGGAAATTATCAATAAATTATTTATTTCGTGATATCTTCAATGATATTCCATATAATGAGTAATTAGTCATCATCAATTTCATCAGAATTAAATAGATCATTAATCATCCATCAATAAATGTCGTTAAATACAACTGACCAGCAGTGGAATTCACATAAAATTTAAATATATAAAGAATTATTCTGTACGCATCTAATGATTAACAAAATAGTGATATTTACTTATAAATTGGATTAATTAGAGTGTCTAACATCTAAATGGAAATTGAATGTTGACATAATCTGAGGAGGAGGTATCACCTTGTAAATTGATTAGATAAATAATCGCTTTGGAGGGAGGTAGTTGATTAGGTAGTTGAAATGTGTTGTTCGATAATTATTGTAATTTAATGAAGAGTGAGAGATTCTACGGAAAGTGACATGGATGCCGCATGACGATAATTCTGATGAGAAGGACGTGTAGGTGTAGTTAATGGAACTTCTTCAATTTTTTCGAGATCATTAGCAGCGCCTGCGCTATTTTGTTTGAAAATTCGTGGTGGTACTTTGTTTCCAGTTAAAATATTGATTTGATCAGAAATTATAGAGATCGGTTCATCTGGACGATCAAGACTGAATTGCCGTCTAAGAAAACGACCACTTGCAGTTTTACCACCTAATAATTAGGAGTAATTAAAACAAAATAATAATCAATAATATTAAAAAAATTTATCCTATAAAAATTGAATTATAAAGTAATGTATCGTAAAATATAATCAAAATAATAAACAATAATATTGTAACTAAAGTTTTCTACTCACTGTAGTGTTCGTTAGGTGAAAGACATCTGTAATGATTATACGGCGAGCTGAGATCATCCTCGTCAATAATCCCAACTCTTCTATACTTGCTGGTAGCTCCACGGAATGTGGTGCCGGAAATTGAGCTTAATGAAGTTGTTGAAACTGCACTCAGTGGCATGGATACCACTTCAGATACTAAGTTAGATGGACCTTGTAAACCCGTACCTAAACTATCTTTCTTTCTTTCATCATGAACTGATACAGGAACTTTTCTTAGTGATGTTCTTTCATGAAGCATAGTGGAACTGGTATTTAATTTGGAACTAATGATACAGGTAGCAATGGAAGAGCAATTGCTTTTTCCAGAGCTATTGTCATCTTCCTCTATCACAGGGGCATTTAGTTCGTCTATTATTTGATGACGAATAACAGGTGCACTTGCTGCTGAACATTCAGACCGATCCTCAGATGCTTCCGATTGCTCTGTGCTTTCTGCTCGTTCCATAAACAGGTTTTCGTCCAATCTGAATAATAAAATAATCCGTTAATTTATTTATTTGTTAAAATAATTAAAGAGACAAATAAACTTTTTAAAATTTTAAAAATTTTACCATTGAAAAAAAATTTTTAAAAATAAATTGGATTGTTAGGTAGCTTTTCAACGCTACCATCCAATTATGTCGGTTAACAATAAACTATTGATTGAAAAATTTTGTTAAAAAATGTATGTAATTGCTTACCCATGATCGTCTCTTGAAAGTGTAAAAAATAGAAGATAACTTTTATTAAGTTAATAAATTTAGTAGTGAAATCTTTATTACGATAATAGGAAGGCCATTTTATTGACTTACCCAAGGGGTGGAGGTGTTGGTAACGGCTTGTCAAAACCCTGTTTTCCAAGTAACCAATACGTTGGCATTTTTCCCTTGCCTTTAACCTCAGTGCAACCGCGATATTCAATAAAGTATCCACCTGCTTGGCATAAACGATCACGCGTTGCTTGACTCAAATGTATTCTCCAGGGTGCACCAGTTGATTCCATTCTCGAAGCTGTATTTACTGTATCACCGAATAAACAATAACGAGGCATTGTGAGCCCAACTACACCAGCGCAGCAAGGACCTACAAATCAATTATTTTGAATATTGAAATCGCATTCTTATTTTATGTTATGCAAAATTTGTTTTAATTCAGTTTTTTTCTTATATTTCTTGAACCATATAATTCAATTTTAAGATTTTCTACTTTAGACTTCATTTTTTTTATAATCAAGAATATTTTTGATAAAATGATGAAAATCATTTACCAGTATGAAGCCCAATTCTTAATCTCAACGGTGTTTTGGGAAGATGTCGTATTTTAAATTTGCCACTTTGATGAAGCAAGTCTAACGCCATCGTCGCTATTTGGGTAGCATGATCTGGAATTTTTACTGGACAACCACCAACAACCATGTAAGCATCTCCTATCGTTTCCACTTTGTACACAGTGTAAGCATTTATTGTATCATCAAAGCACGTATACAGATCATTAAGTAAATCAACGACCTGGAAGGGCGTTGAATGTGCAGAAATTGTAGTGAATCCAACAATATCTGAGAAGTATATTGTCACCTCTTCAAATTCCTCTGGATCGACGGGCATTCCAAGCTTTAATTTCTCTGCTACAGAACTTAATAAAAAATTATAAAAATTATGATCAAAGAAAAAATAGCAGAGTACATTGAAAATAAAACATGGTATTAATATTTCATGGAATTATCTTAAATTAATTTTTTGATGATTTTTGTTCCATTATAATGAATAATAAATTTTTATTCTATTTTTAGAAATCTCGCTGGTTTTGATTTAGTTAAAAAAATTTGAATCATAATAGCTTTCTGTTGCTCTCATTGATTTTAATCCGGAAGAGTTGAATTAAAGAGGTCGTTTAGTGGAATTTAATTGGATTGGCAAATGCTCATTGAAGATATCTTTGTAAAAAAAACACTTTAAAAAATATAGACCAATCAATATGATAAATTTTGATGTCAAAATATATTTAATATTACATTTTTACTAAAAAAATGAATAAACCGTATCTAAATATCAAATTTGAGAGACATTAAAGAGATTTAAAGTTAAATCTTTTTTTAATCCATTGCATAATCCAATAAATTAATGAATATAAAATAATCTGCATAAAAACTAAATCTTATTAATTATTAAAAAACAGTTAATAATAAATATAATATTCAATAAATTATACCTCGGTAACATTCGATTCAAAAGCTGTTCGGTTTTTTTTTTCTCCATATCCAACTGTTCAGTTCTCTCCCGGATTAATTCTTCCAAATTATTCGAATACTTCTCAAGCATTTGGAACATGGTGTCTACAAAGTTGACTTTCCGGCCGTGGTTCAATTTTTTAAAAAGGTCATGAACGGCATTAAAATCTGGTCGCATGTCAGCAGCTTCTGCCCAGCACTGTCGCATAATATTAATAGCTTCAGGTGGTGCAGCTCCTTTGCTCACTGACGGTCTGATCAATGGAGGTGGTTTCTTTACTTTCTCAACTATATCTGTAAACATTTAATTATGCCTTAGTAAAGCAAGTAACATGACTGGTGAATAATTGGTATGACCATCTAATCGTCGTATTGGTATTCATTCCGCTTGGGAAATTTAAAAAGAGTAGAATCTCCTTGACGTATATTCCGTGAAGAGGTCGAGTGTTCATTGAAGCATGAGCGCATTGGCTACCGATGATATTATTATAGTCTTGGGGATAAAAATCAATAAAATCTCAGTTTTTATATAAACGAGTACATTATAATAGACGTTCTAGAATTTATTATGTATTAACCTCGTTATCTGCCCATAGATCATAAGGGATAAACACCCGCCTTTTATCTTTAAAATTCATTACTCCAGTTTTTTCTTATTATAAGATGAAAATAAATTGACATCACCTGTCTATGATATTTAATTGATTGATATACGTTTAATAGTCAATTGAATTCTATCATGTAATCATGACATTGCGGTTGAATTGTTAAGATTAATTTCGATTATAAATAAGGTGTCAGTTAAATACTTGTCGTGGTGATTGATAATGGAGAAAATAAAAAAAAAAAAACTCTCTTGTTAACCAATCTAACAAAAGTAACTCTCGTAAATGACCTTAGAAACAACGTGTTATGAAAGATAAAATCTCTTTTAATCTTTATCAATACCGGTTAGAGAAAAATCTAGAAATAATGATTTTTAATTGAAAATAATGTTACCAGTAAATATTACTTATTATAAAAAAGTTGAAGATAAACGTATGAAAAGTTTATTAATACTTGTGAACGATAAAAATGATAATAGAAGTATTCATAGATGAAAGAGTTGTTAAAGAATGGTTAATAGGAATAGATGAAATCATACTTCATTGAGGGCGATAAGAAAAATATAAGAAATATTAAAAGCAGAAAAATGAGAAAACTCAAGACTATTGGATGAAAATTAAGATATTATCGAAGTAATATCACAGACATTGACCCAAGGGTGGAACATTTCCTCCTCTAAATTTGTAGAGACTGTCAGATTATGGTAATATTGTGGTGGAAATTTTATTAGAAAATCATAAATTGTGACTCGATATGCAAAGTTTAATATAAAATACTTATAAGTGAAGTTAACAAATTTATTGGAGCTGAACAGATACGTTGATTATAATTAGTTAATTTTAAGTTGAATAATTAACTAACCTTCTGGTGAAAGAGCTAACATACAAAAAGGTTCTCCACGTACAACAACTTCCTGCATTATAATGCCAAAGCTATAAACATCGCCAGGCTGAGTACCTTTTTTACGCAATCCTGTGTGTCTCAACAATTCTGGGGCTGTCCAAAGGAGGTCTGAAAAAATGAGACGGTCTTGTGTACTGGAAAATATAATAGGATTGCCAGGGAATACCTCTTGCAGACTTTGCTGGTGGAATGATATTTTGCGTTTCATAAAAAGCTGGAAGTCCGTAATCCGTGACCTTCAGAACCCAACGGGCGTCTATGACGCAATTTCTTGAGGTCAAATAACCATGGACGCGTATTGGACTGCTATGAAGATATTTCATACCCTGCAAGTTTGGAAAATTGATATTTATTGTCTAAAGGTTATAATGATTTTATTTGTTTCATAAACTTTTATTTTTATTTATTTTTCAAACATGATTGATAAATAGTTTATGAAAATTCTTAAAGATAAATTTCCTAATAAGTTCGACATTGATGAAATATTTTAACTAATTGTTGAAGTGAGTAAATTTTCAAGTTATTAACTAGAAAGTAGCAGACATAAAAACATGCTTAAACTTTACATCAGATTCTAGAGTTCTTTTATAGAGATGATGAATTTACACTATTTAAGTATTCATCATAAAATCAAATAAAACTGGTGAAAAAAATTTTTTCAAGTAAATTAGCTCTTGTAATGACTGTAACTTTTCTTAAATTTACACTCATCAAATAAATGGGTATCTCACTCATAGAATTTTAAATATCTTTTTATGTAAATTATTGAACTTTTAAAAGCAAAAAACTTTTCTATGAATGTTTAAAAAACAGTATTTTAATTACTTTGTATTCTTTTACAAAAGAAGAAAAAATGATGTTTTTACAGAAATGAATTTTTAATTGACTTTAAATAAATTTTCTTAGGAAAGTAATGGAATAATTAATTATTTTAATTACGAGAAAGTAAATAGAGTGACTTACCCGAACTAGATCAGTGAGCAAAGATAGTCTAAAAGACCAGTCGAGTTTGATTTCATCCTGAACAAGAACATCTTCAAGAGAACCCCGTGAGCAATATTCGTATACAAGACAAGGCCGAGTCGGCTCGTTTAAACATCCGATTAAAGGGTTGAGATTTTCATGTCTTAAGCCGTGGATCTAATTAAATTAACCAAAATAAATGAAGACGTTGTAGATTCAGATTACAAGTAATGAATCTTTTACCATAACTAGTACATCCATGGCTTTACTCTTAAGCTCAAATGTACCCTGGCATGGAAGTTCTTTCAACTGAACGAGGTCACCCTAAAAGAATCGAGATTGATAAGAACTGGTGATAGAGTATCGTGTATTAATTGGGGATACTTAAAGTGGATAGAACTAGATCCCATTCACTCACATTATATCGTGCCCGTGGATCTTTGAATATTGTATGCCTAGCAAGGCTACTTGTGCTTGCCTTTAAGTGAGGTTTCAAGGACCCAACACTCCCCTGTAACAAATCTGGCTTTTCCACCTCAGGGCCACCAAATTCTTGAAATTGCTGGAGCCAGCAGCATAACATTGCCTCAATACCTTCGTCTACCTATATTAAGCAATTATTTCATTATTGATGTCCTTTTAATTACTTAGTTAGACAACAATTTATGATACTTACCCTCCTACTATCAACTACTTGAGGAAATACAAAATCTGATGCTGTTAAAATAATTTTGTATGGACCTTTTGACATCCTTCGATTCAAAAAATGTCTTCTCACCAGGATAACGATTACAAGTAGTAGAAGAGTTAAAAAAAAACACGATATCACGATGGTTACAATATGAACGGCTTGAATTGGTAGATCACTTATTTCTCCAATATCTACTGATGTTGGAATAGCAAAGAGGCTATTATATATTCATAGGAAGTGTTTTGTTTCAAAAAGAGTGGATGAAAAATGTACTCTACCATCACATCCATGTCCATTTGCACACAAAATGACATCGAGTATCTCTTCATCAGCCAAATTGTTCTCGACTAGCTCTTGAACGTCTAAATTCTCTCGATTTTCGATCACTTGTACGAGAGGCTGCCATCCGATATCATTTTTTTCACGAGTTTTTCTCCATGATAGAAGAGCATAGTTGAACAGTTTGTTATTATTGATGCTCAAACTTAAATTGCTATGTGCAAGAATTTCAAATGATTCGGATAAACGGTCGATAGTATCTGGCTTTACATATGTTTCTGTTTTATTGTAAATTTTCTCTATATTATATCTGAAAAGTAATTCAAATAACTGTACGATTTTCATATAAATTGAAAACTTGTAAAGAAAAAAGATTGATTGAAGAGTTAATTTATAAAATTTTCGCTTGCATTCCAGAAGATAAATTGATATTTCATATTTTTAAACAAAATATTAATAACGAGTCGGGGTGAAAAAATGATGTACTATTGAATTCTTGGAAACCTCAGGTGTACTTTAGACTACAGTAATTTATTTTGATTTAAAATTCTAGTTTTATCCATCGAAAATGTATATAATTTTCATTTTTTTCCCATTTTAAAATTTTTTTCATGGCTTTGCACAATCAATAAATAAAAACTTTGTATTCCGCAGAAATAACATTTAATTTTATTTCTCCAGAATATACCAAAAGTGCCAAAGCCTTTATAAAGTTCATATAAGCGATAAATTCTACAGAAATATATAATTTTTGCATTATCAAAAAAGAAAAACTTTCTCCAAAGTTCTCGTGAAAAATTAAAATATATTTCTGTGCAAAAAAAAAATTATTTTTTAAACGAAATTAAAGTCATTAAAAAACTAGTTAAATTTTATGGATGCATAAATTAGATTTTAATATATAAATAATTCATATGTTCTATAAACCTGTTATCAAAAGGTACGAAAGCGAGTAAATTCGTCAAATTTTCACTTAGTTGTTCGGGAAATTGTTGATCTGGATACTTTCCCATTGAGATTTGACTTTCCCTTATAGCTGGTGTAGCTGAAACGGTAGTAGTAGTAACAGTGGAAGCAGTTGTTGTTGTTGTAGTCGAAGTGGTAGAGTTATCGAAGAGAGTTTCTCGACGAGGAAGAAAGAGTTCGGGACCTTCGGGATGGATAAGTAAGAAAAACGGATTGTCACGTCGCGATGCCCGCATGGCTTGGAGCTGCATCAACACTCGATTTGTCAACTCTTGGTCGTCGGCCGGCAGACAAAGAATTATAGCTATTTCGTTGTGTCATTAACAGAAGAAGTTGTTAAAATTTTTTTAGATTAATTCATGGTTAATGCTATTATCATAAATTATTTTTAGCTGATTATAGTAAAATACATCAATTACCTCTACAAATTATTGACTCGAATGACCAAAGAGTTTGATAAATCTGGGAATTAGAAGTGGCATGCCAAGAAATAAGAGCTCGGTGTCGTGGGATTATACCAATGCTCCTTAAATTACCAACTATCAGCCGGTCTAAGCTTGACCAAGGTTCTTTATCTTAAAAAAATAAAAATAAATATTAAGAATCTGTTTGACAATAAAAATAATCGAAAAAGTTATTATTAGAGTATTGTATTAGATTGAATAAGATACTTGAAAAATTTATTATATTATTTTACTGATAAATCTGATTTTTTAGTGGATTATCAATATCTAACATTGACATAAATATGACAACTCTCAACATTTTAATAGTTTTCAATAAAACTACTCTTTCATAATACTTTTAGCTATGATTTGTAGACGTCAAAAAAAAGATGAATTATTGAATATGCATCAAAAGACAGAAATTTGAAATCTACTTACCGATTGCAATGATAGCAGCAGATTTCCATCGAAAATGCAAAAATATTTCAGCCAGTGCTTGTGCTATCATTGGAATCGATGGAGATAGTTTTATCGTGAATGGAAGTCGATTTTCTTCAGCTATCATCTAAAAAAAGATTTTTCAATTTTCAGTAAATTGACGTTATAGTATTTGATAAATCACTAAAGTTTCCCTTCTGTCGTCAATCATTACATCAATTTAATTAAAAATTTTAATAATTGTTAAGTTAATTAATGATGACATAATACAATATTTTGTATGTAAAGTTCGGAAGAATATATCATTTCATTAAAAAAAATTAAACATCGCACGTGTTGAGTAAATGCTGTTTAATTATTGTTAACAAAAAGTTTTATAATACTTTTTTGTCGTAATAATTATAACATTTTATCATTTTTATTTCATCAACGTAGATTACCACATATTTTTCAATTACTTGTATGATTGAATTAATTTTATATCAGAAGAAATTACTACAATTACCATTTTATGAACGCTCTGATGCTTGATGGCATGAAAGTTATTAAACAAGAGTATAAAATTTAATAATGGCCAACAGTTTCGTATATAATATACGATGCTCAAACGAAGAGTAAACAAAATATAATTACATCAAAATCATAATACAATAAAAGTACAAAAATTTAAATATAAAAAATAAAACTTATAAATTGGAAATTTAATGACATCTTTTAATTCCCATGACATAATTAATAACTGTGAAACTCTCGTAATTAAACACAAAATGTAAAAAAAATCAAAATAAGAAAATTCTAAGTAATATAAGGAATTTTTCTACGTTATAAGTTAGCTAAAGTGTTGGTAAATTTATCTTAAAGAGCTGCAAATAGTCAATTTCATAAAATGGATGTTAATTTAAGTATACCATAAAATTATATACAGTAGTGGTCATAACTAAAGTTTCAACTGTAAATGTATGAGCTTTACACGTCCATGAATTGTGTATATGTATGGTCAAAGATTCACAGAGATCAATTTAAATGTAAATGAATTATTGACGTATATACACAGATAGGTGATACTATATGTATATATATACTTCTTATAGTTGATATCTTCCGGCATATTGACTTGTTTCACTTGAATATAATAAAGTATACTTTTTTCACTTGACCTCCCACATGTTAATATTGTTGAGTGGTTGACAAAGTATAAGTAAATCATTAACAATATTAATAACACTGAAAATGGATAAACTTTAATTAGAGAAAATTGAAACAAATACAATAAAGCAAAGAGAAACTAATTAATTCTCATTCATAAGAGGGTAGACTAGAATGTTTATTAGATTTATGAATCATAAGTAAAGAAGAAAAATAAAAGAGAGGGCAAAAAGACTTTCACGTCTTGAAAAATCGTAAAGTAAATAATAATAAAAAGAAAGAAGAAGCAAACAAGAAGAATAACAGAAAAAACGAAAAAAAAAAGGTGAAATTATCTCATTTTCGCGGTAGATGTACACAAGTAGCTCCCCTTTTTCTGATTCCTTTTTCGGGCTTTCGTCTGACAACAGGCAAACTATGTGAAAGTAGGTCGACGATATATACGCACTGAATCGAGCCTCTAAGTTAGAAACATTGAGCGGCGCCTAGATCCGATAAATCGCCTACCGATATGAACCCTCGATACCTCAAATACACGCTTCACTTGTGCAAAATATCGATAGATACGGCTAAATAGAGGTAATTTTCGACATTCAATACCGTTTTCATCACACCTAGATGTTGTACTTTAATACTTCCAAAATTAAAATATATAAAATAGCTATTAAACAGTTAGTATGATACTCTGATATTTTAAAAGTCGAAAATAACATTTTATTAAAAAAATTAATTAAAACTTTTTTGTTTTGAAAAAAGAAAATAACTTTTTTTGTAAGTTCGATAATATTGAATAAAATATGGAGACAATTTAAATATGAAAATAACTATTAACTTTATTTGCTGGAGTTGGAGCATTGAAAACAAAAAAATATTCTTTTTTTGATATTTTAAATTCGATAGAACAAAAAATATTGGATACTTTTATAAATACTAATTTATTTTAGAAAGAAGAAATAAAATGTATGTTATTGACTTTAATATACTTCACTTTAAATTAGATTTCATTGAGAAAGAAGAATACTAAACTTTAATAACCGATTTATTTGTAATATCTGTAAATAAAGTATTTTAACTATTATATAATGTTTTTATAAAAAATAGTATTAATTAAAAATTTTTTTTGCAAATAATACATTTTATTATAGTTATCAGAGTTCATAATGAACAAACCCAAGTCCTTTTCTACTGTCCTCCATTTATCTACTTCATAGATATGATAAAATATTTTTTTATGAATTATGAATAAAAAATATTTCATCATTTTTTTATATTCTATCTCCTTTGGAAATTGTAAATCCAGGAGCTTCGTTATATTTATCTCTACTATTTTTCATGCTTTCATATGTTACGTTCTGTTATGTTACTCCAGAATATTTTTCAAAGATAAAAGTCATTCTAATCAACAGTTTCATAGTAAAATAAGTTTTTAAATGTTAAAGTCTATTGTATTTGACGAGAAAAAAGAAGAAGAGCAAATCTGAAATTTAGATAAAATAATTTACATGTTATTAGATAACTTCAAGAGTAATGAATTATGATGATATATCTTGTTGATGGGATAAAGAATAAACTGAAACAAAGATGGAAGTGGAGGAAGTTGTAGAAGAATACAATCACAATGGTAAAATGAGTTGAAAAAGAAAAGAGATTGGAGTAAATTTGGTTAGAAGGCCACTTTGTTGAATTGAACAGACAAGCAGTATGCTTACAATTCACTTTATTTTTTACTTTGTATTTGGAATCGAGAAGAAACAAAGTATCTTTAGCAGAAAGAAGAATAAAGACAAGTTTTTCCATAAAAATAAAGAAGAAAAAAACACGAGTAAATTCACTTTCATTTGTCAAAAATACTTTGAGTGAAGGATTTTTTTCTTTTTTTTTTTCATCATAAGGGTATTGAAAATTGGATGTTTAATTGTGAAACTACTGGCAAAGGTAGAGCGAGAAAATAGGTTTCAGTAAAAAGGGAAGGAAGTACTACAAGTGAGTAAAGAATAATTGGGTTGTAAAAAGAGTACATGACATTTACTACCGTAGGACAAGTCCAGGTAAGTAGAGGCTTCTCCCACAGGTGGGCGAGTTTTTCAGCCACTTCACATGTGTTGGAATCGAGAGCTGCAATCAGTGCTTTTGTTGTTGGCTGTCCAAGTACTTCAATGAGAATGCCAAGACCCCAGGACTTTGATTCACATGTAACTGATAAAAGAATAAAAAATCGGCTAATGATAATCTATTAATTTTTGTAAAAATATAAACATTCAATTAAAATATTATTAATAACAAAATAATACTATGATTGAAACAACTGATAAATTCATCGATTTTAATTTAAATACACTGAAAACTAGATACATCAACCCGAAACAAATTTAGTTTTAACGATTTTATTTTTTTTAATAAAATAGATATGTAGTAAAGTGAAGAATAACATAAAAATATATTACTTTTATTCTCAATGCTTTTAAAAATCATATATATGGTGTATCAAATATATTTTGTTGTCGACAACCGTTAAATTCAAACAAAAAAAAAACAATTTTAAAGTAGATTACTTTTCTAAATTAATTTCATTGTTTTAATAACTCTAAAAAGCAATTGTAAAAATATTGATAATGTAATTATAAACGAAATTCTAATTAATATTTGTAAAATATGCTCACTTATTAAAATTAGGTATTTTCAATATAATAATTAAGTTTTAAATTATTTTAAGTTCACGTAAAAAAATCAATAATTAAAATTAAATAAAGTATAGAATGTTGAAAAAATATCTAATCAAATCCATTTGAAGAGAATCGAGAGGCAGATAAGTTAGTAATTGCTATAACTGCAATCAACTTGGGGGAGGTTCAATCGATACATCCATTATACCCTTTTTATCACCCTCTATTACACTTTAATCTGTCTCTGACATTCACAATTAGTGTCAACAGAACTATTTAATTGCGAATCCTCTAGCAGTTTGATGAAAAGAACAGCATAATATTGACTACAATATAAAATTTTTCCTGTTTTTATCAACTATCCACCATATTTTCACATATGTTTATAATTAATTATTTTACATATACGTAATAGGTAGTTATTTCGATGCTCATGTTACGATGTCACTGTAGTTGAGTAATGACAAACTAATTGTACGCAAGTTTGATGATATGTCAACAGCATATGCCGTTCACATCATAGTTAATAGAAATGTTATGTACTTGAGATTTTCAATAAATTATATAAAATGACGATAAAATAATAATAAAATTAATTGAATTTTCTTATACTTGTTCTACTTTTTTTTTTATAATTAAAAAAGCTCCTCAAGAGATTTACATTTAATACAGTACTTTTCTCTAAGAGATTTCATTTTTCAGATATTTGTCCAGACTTCATTCATGCACTAATACAGTTATAGTGAAATTGTCTTCTGAACGATATTAAAAAAAAATATCCAGTTTCAGTTTTGACTTATATTAGATTATTATCGTTTGGAGAATTTTTATTTTTATCTTCTATTTCTGTCGACTCTGTGGGTTTAAAAATCATACGTACAGTTTTTCGCAATCATAGTTTTGTGCGAATATTTGAAGCAGTCCTTCTCGAAAGAAGAAAAAGATATAACAGAAGAAAAATTTGCTGAAATAATAATAACATTGTTGTACGTGGCCAGACAAATATACAAAACATGCATTAAAAAATTTATCTCGATAAAATTTTCAACCAGTGAATCTTTTATACTATGAGGAAAACAGAATTTATTATCTTGTTTAATTATATAAATTTAATTTTTTAATAACAATAACAAGGCATGCATTTGTTAATTAACAATCCAAACATATCTATTTTCATGAGAACTTTTCAATTTACAATAAGAAAAGTATTAATTACTATCAAAAAATTATTGAGTTATGATATACGTACTAATAATTTGGTTAAAAATTTTATATAATGTAATCAATTTAAAATTTAATACTTATTCTTATGATTTGAATACAGCTTTTGATACTCATTAATTAATAAATCTACAAATATTAACTCAAGTAAAGCTATTGAAAATGATTTAAATAATACTTTGTGATGGATTGAAATTTGTTTCTGTGACATTTACTAAAAAAAATTATTCATAATTGCTTAACAAATCAATTTATTCAAAAAAATAAAAAATATAACATCTAAATATCAAAACTGGATGTTTAAAATCTTTTAATTGAGTATTAAGTGAATTTTGTCAAGTAACTTTACTAAGAGCTTCACTTAATTGCACTTTAAATAATAATGACTCTACATAAGTTATAATTGTAAAGTTTTATCTTAAGTCATAACTCTTTTTAACGATAAGTAATAGATTTACTCAACCAAAACTATTATAACTATCGGTTTTTGTAAAAACGGTAACATACCGAGTAACTGAAAAAATATAATTAATGATTGTCGTTTAGTAAATAATTATTCTTTATATAAATGATATCATGTAATGAATGGTAGTATATCATATTAACAGAGAGAATTTTCAACATGAATGAGTTAATAATAGAGATTATACCAATGATATTACTTACCTGAATTGGGGAGCATTTTGACAGAAAACTTATTGTTGGCATTGAATCTCTTGAGTACCTTGATAATTTCTTCATTATTATTCTGTTCATTTGTTGATTGAATAGGATCACAATTGTCCCGTAGAAAAACGATAATTTCTGAGGACGGACTGATGGATGTTTCGTGAATCATAGGAATCCCAGTGCGGCGAATTGGTTGTTGAGGTATTGCTGAGAGATAACTAGCAAGACTTAGGAGCATTACGAGCCACCACCGGTGCTGGTGAAGCCGGCTCCGGGCCATTAGCCCGTGCAACCCCACCAACAACAGTTCTCCTAGAACAAATTTTCAATAAATTAGATTGCCTCTTTTTTAAAAAACTTTTCTCATTTAATTCATCACTTTAATTGAAGTAGCTATTTGTTCAACTGTTCAATAAGTATAGTTGAATATAAACAAAAAATTTATAAATTTTGATTAAATGTAGAATCAAATTAAATGACTTTTTAGAAAACAACAAAATTTTATAAGGTGTAAGAGATGTTATAAAGAACAAAACGGTAGAGTTAATTCTTTTTTGCCACACGGTTTCAGTAACTTTTGTATTTATATTACACACAAAATGCGGAAAAACCAGAAATCCTAAAGCTTTGAATTTCATTTCCTTTTGTGACGACAAGGATTCAATTTGTTCAACGAATATCAACTATTTCTCAACATTGTTTAAAATGTTTTTGGAATATTTCTAGAAATAAGTTATTTAATTCTAAATGTAACATATTTTTTTAAACCAAGGACAAAATTTTCTACTTCAACTTTGATCTTTAAATCACGATTGAAAGCAGTATGAAGCTAAAAATAAAATTGATAAAAACTTTTCCAGATAATATACTCATAAAATAAGCTGAAAAACTGGTAAACAAATAAAAAAAATAGTTTAATCAAATATCAAAAGTATTTTTTGTCAAAAAATGTATATATTTTTTTGTTATTATTTCAAATTGAAACGACCGAATTATTCGAATAAATAACGAAAATTATATGAATTGAAAGTATACCTCCGAGTGTGTTGTTATAACGTAGCAAAACCAATAAAGTCCTCTAATGTAACCACCAAATTTCATATATCTTTGTAGCATTATATGTACCACTATCTCATGGCGGTGATTTCCGTTCCACCTGCCAGACCACAGGATATCGTATTATCTCATTTATCACAAAAGCTTTCATTTCAAAGATCAGGTTATTGTTTTTTCCTTTTCAATATCTATCACTTCTCTTTGTTTACTAAAGTAAAATTATTATCGATTCTTTGTTCTATTTCATCAACAAAACGTCTTCTTTATCTTGGATATCTATTCTACTAATATTTTTCAACCCTTCAGGAGCTACATCCTATCTGTAAACATGTATCACCAACAAAAACATCAAAAACAAACTCTGAAACATGAAAAAATAAAAAAAAATATATTTAAAAAGAACTTTTTTAAAATAAGTAAAATTTTATAAAAATTTTGTCTTTGATGTAGAGTTTACGGTCAATTAAATGCAATGAGATAAATGAGAAACAATAAAAATAAAAAGTTTGAGAAAAAGAAAGCCGATAAAGTTGATCTAGAATGAATTTAAAATAAGTTCACTAAACAAGGAAAGAAAAAATAAATAAAATTACGTGAAAAAAAAGGAAGAATTACATAAATGTCATGTTTAAATGAGCTCTTCTGACCCTGAGGTAGTGTTTAAAGCTGTTTTATAGAGTCTTAAAGTCTCGTGACTTTTCGTCTCAACTGACAAGGATTATTTTTCAAATTCTCACGTTGTTAGGTAATGTAAGAGACAACAGTTTCCGAGACATTCAGTATATTTATCTCTCTCTTATTTTGTTATGCCCTTTAAGAGCAATTTAGACACACTTCCACTCCGTTAACCTGGCATAAACGATAAAAAATATCAGTAAAAACTCGGAAATATTTGGCAATACAATTGTTCTTTTACTTGATTTAACTCAAAAGTTATGGTAAATAATACCATTGAATATCGTTACTTTGAACAGATATATTTTATTAATGTTGAGCTAAAGAATAATATTTTTTTATAATGTACTCGAAGTAGTTAGTAAAATATGAAAGATAAACCGAGAAATAATCATGTTGAAAAATAAAAAAATAAAAATTTAATTGAGAGAAAAAATTTAGCTTGTGATCTATTTCATTACTCTCTAGCAAAGTAGGCATTTTTGTTATTTCGATAAAAATATTTTACATGAATAAATTTCATATTTTTCACATTCTTAGTTGAAAATAAAAAATAATTTACCACAAATTTCTAACAATGAAATTTTTACCCAATTTGATAATGTTATGATTTTGAATTTTTTCTTAATGTAATCTAGGGGGGGTAAAGGTAAAATTCATCACGAATTTTCATGAATTTTGAATATTTAAAATGAAGCAGAATTATATTTTGATTGAATTTATAAATTTGTTAAGCTATTGTATAAAACAATAAAATATTTATAATCACTTTCACAATAATACGTTTATACATTAACCAATGAAAGAACATAAATTTTTTATGTTTCTTAAACCGTTTATCAGCTTTTAGCTGCGATTTAACAAGTAATAAAAGTATTTAATAAGTATGTACTTGATGTGCTTAACAGCTATTTTCTTTTAATTATACTCAGCTGTTTCAAAAAAAAAAATCTACACGTTCATAAAATCTTCATAAAAAAAAGACTTAATGCGAAAAAATTCCGCTGAAGAACTCCTAATGGACAAATTGTTGAAAATGTCAACAAGCAAGTAAAAAAAATAGTTTTTGTATTAAATCATTCGTTAAATGTTTTGAAAAAAAAAATGAATAAAATTGATTAATAACTAACTGTATTGCCAAACTTCTGATTAAATTATAAATCAATAATAAAATTAGCAATCATTCACATTTCCAGAGGAACGTAAAACTGATCGCATGAAACTGGTGTTTTCGCAAATCGCGGGAATGATAGGATCGAATGACAAAGGATGCGTTCTGGCTCGGTGTCCGATATCGAACTGAGCGCGCCAAGCTAAACAGTCTCACTCGTAGCAAGTCTAGAGAGAGAGTGATAAGAGGGTGTGTATGAGAGAGAAAGCAATTGAAGGCGCGCGCGGCTCTCCCGGGAAGCTGAGCAACCCTGGTCATGTCACGTTGGTTGGCTATGTCTTTTCTGCTCTTACCAGAACATCGTATCCACTATCTACATCTGTTCCAAGTTTCACCAGACTTCAGACAGTTTTCTTACTTGAAGTATCTCTCCATGACGATTTATTTTTAACAGACAGTACTCTACTTCTCTACAGTATTTTACTTCATTATCTTGACTCTTCAAGTAATCTTAAGCCACATAATCACCAAGTAATCATCGCTTTTAGTTTTAACATGAGCTCAGGGGATGTTAAAAGTCTTTTGAATGAAGGAAATGTATTGAAATGCACACAAAAGTAGCTTCTCGCGCACGCGTTAGGGGTAATATTGAAGAGAGCAAGAGGATTTCACGATGCTGCTTCAACAACCAATCGATTTCAAGCTATTATATGTCAGGACTTTTTAGTGATGATATATGAAAAGGGAGACATATTGATGATTTAAAAAGTTTTGAAATGGAAAGCAAGTGTAATCAGACGTAATGTAATGGCATTGAAAAAATACAGCGTGAAAACGTACTCATTCAAAATGATTGAGATCAAAAGATATTCGCTGAGTAAATAAAGTCACATCTAGGAGAGCTTTGAAAGATTGTACGAGTTTGAGAAAAGGTAATAAAACTGAGAATCGGATTTGAATTTACTTTAGTTTGAAAATGAAGGTGAAAAAAGGAGATAAGGTAAAATGGAAAATCGAACAAGAATTATGATATGAAACTTTAGTAGATTGATTTGACTTTTTTTATAGCTTGTTGTAAACTTTCTATATAGTTTCGCTAATTCACTTGCCTTCATTTCTGTCTCTTTTAGGAGTTATTAGACAATGAGTTTCTGAAATTTAGTAAAAGCATGGAGAACCTTTTTATCCATAAGATGATTTTGTTGGTGAAAAAGTAACGGAAAATATACCCAAGTATAAAAGATGCAAAAAAGAGAGGATTTTCCGTTAAACTAAATTGGTTTTTATCCGTTTTAATTTTTTAGGATTTTCGTTGATTTTATCTTTTTTCTTCTTCGTCTTGACTGAACTCTATTTCATTTATAATAAAATTGCACTAAAAAGAAATTTAATCATGTGCTATAATGGAATGAATAAAAAAAAGTATTATTATTGACAGAAAAGGAGATATTTATTTTAAATCAAGTAAATAATTAACTGAACTTATTTACCTTAGAGATTTTTGATAACTTTTCAATATTTAATAACAATTGAAGAATAAATTCATTCAATCATTAATAATTTTTCTATCTTCAATGGGAATTATATACACTGTTGTAATTTAAATATAATGTAGATATACCAAATAATTTCATATTATCCAACTCAATTATTTTTAATAGAATATTATTATTTCTTTATTTAGTTATATATTTATTAAACATTCACACAGGCCTAACAGCAAAGCCAGACTAGGTCCACAGATAGATAATAACAATAGAGGTATGAAAAAAAAAAAACAAGATTATTTACTTCGTATAAATTCTGAATATTTATTGATGAAAATTCACTATTTAATGATAATAGTTATTCTTCTAATACTTCAATGATTATTAATAAAATTATCGAATTTCTAATTCAGTATTAATCAATCAATATTTATCCGATTATTAACAAATGTATGTATGTATTATTATCGTTAAACTTTAACATTTTCAACTGGACGCTAAAATTGATCTTAGTGCTCCCTCTGGTAGTAAACATGAAACCCAAAAATATTTGACTGTTGGTAAGTGATTCAATACTTATTGAAGATAAAAAAGATGAACAGTATTGTTGATCATCGATACTACATTTGCCGATTAAACCGTTGAAGAAAATTAAATTTAAAAAATATAATGTTATAATATATTATTGACAATGAAACACTCAAAATTTAATAAAAAAAATCAAGAATTTTATGAAGTAAATAAGTTTGAATGACTGAGGGTCACGTGTCAGAGTATACTCCCCAACCAGCATTATGGATTTTCAATAGCATATGGTAAAAATAGGGGATACGAAACTGAAGAGCGTGAAAAAGGTATATATTTCATTGATGATGAGATATCTTTAAAAATAATAAGATCATTCTTTCTGTATTGTGAATTAACTTTTATTGTGTACATTTCTAAATTTAAATATCAAACTGAATTATTTTCATCTGAATTACAAAAAATTGATTACGTAAATAATGTTTGAGTTTTTCCAATAAATGTCAGTAAAATTATATAAATAAGGCATAAAGTAGGTCTTTTTGAAAAGGTCAACAGATTGTAGTGATTTTAATAAATTAATTCATTTTTACCTTTTAAAAAGTAAATTCTCAAATAGAACGAAGATCTCTTGACATTAATCAATTTAAGATGCAGTTGAATTTATTATTTATTTACTAGACTATGTATTTTCTTGCAATTTTTTAATCAAATTTTTAGAATTTACAACTTTTTAAATGTCAATTTCATTAATTTATCAATAAATAACATCTAAACTATGTCAACTACTCTAACATCATTGATAAAAAGTATTTTATCTTATTTTCCTGCATGTTTATTTTAGTCCAACTCATTTATTACAATTTAAAATACATTTCGACGTAAAAGTTATAATGACAATTTTTAGAAAAAAGAAGGGATTCTATATAGAAAAATAGGAGAGAAGGGGAGAAAACGATAGGGGTGTTAGTACAACAATAATTATTAGAGCAAATTACATCTGAGATCATCCCTCCATCATACAGGTATATAATAAAATAATACAAAAAGTCCTATAAGATATCTAAAGATATGAAACTGACCGCCCGCAGGGTACGGGAATAAAAAATGTACATCAATATATGACTAAGATGCACCTAAGTGATGCGGGATATTTTCTCTATTTCTTTCATCATTTCAAATTTTCGGCTTATGCTTAAAATGTGGTATCGTGAGAAATAGAATTATATGAACGATGATGGTAGTAAAGCGCGGATAAATAAAAGTGCGGGCGTTCTCACGGATTAGCGTTGTACTGATGTACAACTTCATATCCGAGTTGCTACGTACATTCTTTTTTCCCAAATTGCCTCGAATACTTTGCACTAAAAATATTCATATCCTATTCATTACTATTTTTTTATTTTAATGATGTAATAATATCAACAACAATGTCAACAGTGATATTATCAAGTATTTATAATAACAATTAGAAAATAGAAACAATTACAACAGCAAATAAAATGGTTAGATATTCAATAAAGAATAATTTTGGTAAATGTAAATGATAAACAAAAAAGAAAAGAATTTAAATAAAGTGCTTATAGAAAAAGTTCATTAATTAATTAGTGATAAAAGTAAATATTAAAAAAATTTTATGATATTCTAAAATTATTTTTTCATTTTTATAGATACATAGATTCATAGAGATAGATGAAATTTTAGTCATATAATCTTTTAAACAAAGTTTTGAAATGAATTAACAGCTCTGGAATGTTTTTTTGCGCTGACTCTGATAGTTATCAACAAGTTGGTGCGGATGGTGCTGTAGTATAAACGGAGCTTCCCCGTCGTCTTCACGCAATTATATCCAATTGAGACAATTTAGATCAATTGAACTTAATTGGCTGAATTGGCCGGCAAGCCCGGTTAAACTATGCGGGTTTCCATGCTTCTTCTTGTTCACGTTGACCATCTAAATTTGTCTAAGTACATTCTTATATATATATATATATATATTTTACTGACAAACATCATCTCTTTCAAAGCATTCATCTTTGAATCATTTTTATGTACGAGCATTGTTAAAAGAATTTATAAATGTTTATTTTTATATTTCTTTTTATTTTACTTTTCTATACATGTTTGATTCACAATGTGAATAACACAACAATGTTTTAGATTGAAACTATATTAATAATTGTATAATTGAAAAAGAATCAAAGAGTTTGATGATGTTGATTCTAAGTATAATAATAAATCTTAATAGATAAAAAATATATTTGCTATTTTTGTTTTTGGATAGAATGAAATGATAAAAATTAAATAGGCAATGAAAGGGTGGAGAAATAGCACACGGCACCAAGAGATCTGTAGAATCAAGAGGAGGAGCCAGGTACACGTATTCTCCTCCTTCTCTTCCTTTCCATCCCACAAGTGGGAGACTCGCATGTGCCATTTCAACTGACAATAGCTCAAACTGCACATACGATTACGTTCTGTCAAACATTTATTTTTTTTTCAAAATTTTCTTGCAAACATAGAATTAATATAAAATAATGCAAATAAATATTTTAAAAGTCACACTTAAATTCACTCTGAAACCAAGTTTCGCTTGGTCAAAATCACAATAAAAGTCACTGAAAACCTAGATAATCACCAAACAAAATGCACTGAACTTCTTGGTTAGAATTAGAGCTAAGTTTGGGGAAGAAAATTTGAAGATTGGCTGATGGAGGACAATAGAAGCACTTGATTGTAAAATTTGGAGATGAAAGTTTGACTGAAAAATATTGATGAAAGGAAGAAGAACAACATGTGAGTATCAATAAGAAATCGATGAGAATTAGGGCGAGAGGGAAAGAGCGAGGGTCAGTGCAAGAGGCGACCCACCCGGTACTGCAGTCTGGCATCACCGAACCTTCACTTATATCGTGGCTCGGCTAATAACGCCCAGTAATGTGATATGATTAGCTTAGTTGAGTTCAGTTTAGTTCGTATTCGTTCAATTTAGTGGTTCGCCAGCAAAATCACATCGAGTTAAAGCCATTTAGGCTAGTTAAGTTGCCGACTTGTATATTGCCTTCCCGTATATAACGTGATAACTAAACCAGAGAGCAGTCGATCATCAACCTGACGGGTTTCTTCCAATCGGCGCAATATCATAGCAACAACTGTGCACCCCCACAATGAGATTATGTCGTAGACTCAATGAGTTTAACACTCGGGACACATATCAACGACCCTATAAAAGGTTTACTCTATGATAGTTTGTGATCTTTAAATGAATCCTTGTTGGTCTAATTAACGCTCATCGAATTAGCACTTATTACGCACATCCATAGATGAATGCGAATGGGAATGGGGGTAGTTTGATTGGACCAATTCGAGGCAATTCCTGGCGATTGCTTGCTTTCATTGAGGCGGTCTGAGCTCAAGTGTTCAACATCAGTAGCTGTCCGGAGTCCAAACGAGATGGTTCCTGATAATAACGATCAAGATAGAAATAAGAAAACATTGAAGATATGTATTAATTACCTGATTCTAAATCACGTTTGATGCTCAAAGATAACTTTGGTGAATGTGAATTTGATGAATCGTTGAAGAAAGGTAAGTCCATATGACTTATAGAAAGATGATGGAAAGAGAGGTGGTAATGAAAGAAGAGAAGGAGGCAAAAAGGTTGAGGAAGAAACCTCTCTGGCTTACTAACTATCTGGTAGGCAGGACTATACCCGCATATCTCTTCATATCGTTAGCCTCTCGTGCCTCAGAATCATCTCATCAAACAGCCCCCATTGGCTAACCATCTATACGCCATCGTGGGCGGCGCCACAGACCTTCCTTTAAATATAAACGTGTGTAAGTGTTGTGTCATAAGCTCAGTTCTCAGTTCAGACTAGTGACCGGTCCGCGAGCTTGACGAACTCATCAGTCGTTCACCAAGGTCCGTCATAACTAGTTCACTTCGTTAACTCCGCTTAAAACTAATCAAAATTAATCATAACCGTCAACAATTGATCACAATTGGTTGAGATTCCATTACCGACCTGCTACAAGTCCACCAAGCAATCGTATTTGCGCGTTCCCAAGTTTTTGCATAATTACATCCTATAAATAATTGACGTCAATCAACTATCGGATTCAAAGAATTTACACCTTCAACTATTGAAAGACTTGAGATTTCGCTTCATGTACCTCGTCGATTATACCTGGCAATCGTCACTCCTAGATCATTCAAATATCAGGAATTATCCACTTCAAGAAATTTCTCTATTCTCACCGTCATCTAATCAACAACATTTGCCTGACGACAATTTTTATGCCGAAGGAATCATGGATGGGCCTCCATTTGATGATCCAATTTTCTCTGATTTTGGAGGTCGACCTGGTGCGGGAGTTCATAGTATCCAAGTGATGCTTGGTCTTCATGGTACTCATCATACGTCTGATCTCATGCCACCCGGGGGACATCTCCATAAATTAGATTCATCCGATGGTTCACCACCTCATCATCAAAACTCTCATCATCTTCAACAACAACAACAACAGCAACAGCAACAGCAACAACAACAACAAAAAGAATTAAAAGAACTTGAGCTTGCAGGAATGTACGCGCCTTTAACGCAAACACAGGATGTTACGACTTCAACTACATCTTCAGTAACACCTACATCTACGGCGTTACAACAGAATCTTCAGCTTGGTAATAATCTCAAACGAAAACCTGATGATCCTATGAATTCTATAACACAAGGTAAATATTCACGTTATTATGTCTTTTATTTACTTTTATGGATTTTATTAAAAAAATATTTTTTCCAGTTACCAGTGAAGTTCAAACAGTTAAAAAAGATTCTAAGAAGAAAACGGATAATAATGGCATTAAAAAGAAGAAAACGAGGTAACTTTCGTAATTATTTACCAGAATAAAAATTTTTTTTGATTAATGATAAATCAGTTAATTTTTTCAACTTTTTATTTTAAGCTTTAAAAATAAAGAATATTAATGTAGAAGTAAAATATATTTTAAAAAAATTATTTCAATAATTTTAGAACTACTTTTACGGCCTACCAATTAGAAGAACTGGAAAGAGCCTTTGAAAGAGCACCGTATCCTGATGTATTCGCCAGAGAAGAGCTCGCGTTAAAACTAGCATTATCAGAATCCCGAGTGCAAGTTTGGTTCCAAAATCGACGAGCAAAATGGCGAAAACGAGAACCACCACGAAAAACCACTGGCTATATGACTGCAGGATCAGCAAGTCCCGGATTAACTGGCTCATTTCCATCATTAAACAACAGTTTAAATCCTTTCGCTTCAAGTACAAGC
This sequence comes from Chelonus insularis, assembly GCF_013357705.1. NCBI lineage: Eukaryota > Metazoa > Arthropoda > Insecta > Hymenoptera > Braconidae > Chelonus > Chelonus insularis. Next base: position 438,923 of record NW_023276546.1, on the reverse strand, counting down.
GTAGCAACTGCAACACCTCCTGATGCTTGGGCCTATTCGCCAGCTTATGATTTGGCACCTCATTTAAACCTCCTCAGTCCATCAAGTTCTCCATATACAAGCTCATTCGCTGGACCCAGTAATAATGGTTCAGCTTATTCTTACGCAACTATGCTGCCTCAGCATGATGCATCACTATTTTCCGCTCCTTCCGGTAATACAATGCGTGTGCACCAAGATTACATGACTGGACCAAATAATAGTCCACCTCCATCTGCTTTAACACGAGCTGATTATCAAAGTATGGTAGCGGCACACTCTCCTCAACATTCCAACCATCTTGGAGCAGCTAATGCTAATTCCATGTCCGAAGATGAACATCAACAAAACAAACAACTCGTTTATGTTGCTGGACTAAGCCCACCTGACAAATATCACCATGATCAATCAGATTATACTTCGCATCATCATCAGCAACAACAAGAATCTCATCAGAAACAAGAATATGGAATGCATTCGCCACCTCCTTCCACTCGTCAGACGATCAAAGATCAAGTCCTTGTTAAGACAGAACCTACTGAACAACAGAGCTATGTACAGCTGCCACCTTTTTTGAATTAACTCGGACCCTTGGGTTCCGAGTGAGATATAACAATTCAACGCAATAACGTGCAAACTATAATGTTCCATTTCTATTCATCATCATCGTTGTCAATCTGTTGAATTCTAAAATACTTCTAGTGCCTTGCAATTGTTGATTATCATTATGTGCATTATGAATGTTAGATTATACGGTTTTACACCAGTTTTGATTATATCAAAGACAAAAGAATGTTACAAATTACACAAATATTTTTTAAAAATTCATCAATTTTAGAAATTAAAGTATACTTGAATTGAACATTTTTTTATCTACTTTGTAAATAAAAAATTTTAAACGCTAAAATTATTATATAATAGAATCAATTACAAAATGAGCTTTTTTTTGTTTTTGAGCTATAAATCTCTTTTATGTGATGTAGAAAAACGATTAATTTAATCGATATTTAAGACAATCATTATTATACCATTATTGATAGGATATTTTTAATATTTTAACGATAATTATTAGTTATTATCGAAATAGCTGTCTTTTTAGTTGTTATTATTATAATTATTTGAATTTTATAAAAAAAATTCAAATGATTGAATAGTGCCTTCATTATTGGGACATTTTTACGAATTTTGTAAAAACTAAGATTGTTTAAATAATAATTAAAAAAATTTTTAATCAGTTACGTTTTATTTGTACTATTTAACTGAAGCTTAGAATTGTATTCTTCGTTTCTATACTTATGATCATAATATTTTTCATGATTGTGACTACAATTATGAGCTTCGTTCGTCTCCTCATAATTATCATTATTGTTGTGAATCTTATTTACACATTGATTATGTTTATTATAATTATTGAAATTATCATTTTTATATTGACTAATACTAAAGTAATCATAAGGATTATTTTTAAACATATTTTTCCTGTTTGTCTCATCCATTAAAATAGTTTTAAGATGTAGAGAGAGATTAGATGAGTTTGATATTTTCTTAGGTTTCTCCCATACTCCATCTCCCGTAAAATGATAGTTTTTTTCAATTTCATATTCACATAATGCCAAAATCTGAGTTGTTGTGTATGGATTTTCAAATGAACATACATGATGAGTGTTTATTATTTCTATCAACACTTCTTCTAATACTGCTCTGTAAATATAATGAAAAAATTGAATACATTGTTCAGACAAGTCAAAAGATTTAAGTACAATAATTCTTAATAAAAAAAAACCCAATTTCTCTCTATATTTTGCAATAATTATCTCGATAATTAAGTACTTACCTAGAATAGAGAACAACTGTAAAATTATTTTTAATTGCATTTACATCGAAGAAACTTGTTAAAAATTGAAGAGTTTCATAAATAATCAATAGATCTATTTTGTTCCAGAATGGATGTTTTTTTAATAAATGGATAACTTCTTGTTTATCAATTGATAAGAATTTTTTAATAATCCAATATATTTCATTAATGTCAAAAGTAAATTTCCCTGATCTGGTGATTCTAAAATAAAATTGCCAATTATTATTGCATCTATAGTTTTTTTAGCTATTTCACATAAAGCTTCATAATCTAAAATTATTACTTATCAAATGCCAGTGTGGGCTTTTTAAACAATGAAACTGAAGCTGTTTGAATATTTAAATACTTTAGATATCCCATTCTTAATTTAAACTCATCCTCTAATAAATAAATATCCAAAATTTGTGGATGATTATGAAAAATTCTAAAGTCTGCTCTTTGGTTTATAATATTTAGTATGTCCGTTACTTCATCACTATCAGCCAATAAAACTTTTGGACAGTTTCTCAACTGTTCTTCAGAATATTTATTTTTTTCTAAAAGATGTTTTATTACAACAACATTTTTATAATCCATTCCACAAAGTGTCGGTGTTGATTGGATTAATTCGATAATAGGCACGTTACAAATTGTTTTTATGCGTTCAATAATACATATCAAATCATCTGGCGAACAATATTTCAAATAAAATGGATTTCTCATCTTGAACAAACAAAAATTAATATAATAACAATATAACACGATCAACATCTACATTGAAAAGAAAATTCGTTTATTTACCAAATCAATTGGAATTCCAACAACCTCATGTAAAACACTGAAAGATTTACGTAATTTAGCAAAATTATGACCTATTGTATTGGTAACAAGTTTATCTATTGTGAGTTTTTCTTCTGGTGGTATTTTTAACCTCCATTGGAAATAATGTGATAAACATTGGTAGCGATAAGTTTTTATCGATACATTTTCATCCAAATTTTTAAACGGAGGCATCAAGGTCGAGGGTTCAAGTAGAAAAGAATATAATCTTTCTCCCATATCTATATGTTCATTAATTTGAGCAAAAACTCGAAATAACTTCAAATTTACATGCTGAATAGAGCTGTAAAATAATAAATAAATTTATTAAACACAATAGACAACTCAGCAATGATTCAATGCATTAAGTAATAATAATAAGCATACTTATTTAACATTACTGGAACTATATTTTCTACTCCTATTTCTCGTAATATAAATATTCTTGTTTCTATTTCATTTTTATCTAAACTGAATAACTCCAAGTTCCCTTTATATCTGTGATTCATGTTAACTCTGTAGCTCTATACCAAATTATGAATTATGTAACAATATTATTCAACAATAATTAATTTTCAACAGAACGAAAGTATTTAATTAACTCAAACCTGACAAAGTTTGTTGATTTCAACAATTTTATGTGGTGGTACTCGAAAAACATGAGTATTTTCTTTAAGAAATTCTATAGCTTGTTGATTGTTCAAATACATTGTTTTCATTATTAATTCTTTATAAATTCGCAAATTAGGAAATTTTTTTATATCAACACCATTGTCTGAGTTTTTTGAATACCATTTTATTGCAAAAAACAATTCGTCATGCTTTACAGATCTTAATAAAACTTTGAATGTATTACTTAGTAACATAATCGAGGGATATGAACTAGTTTTTATCAATAGATGTATGAAGAATTTAAAAAAACACTATGAATCTATGACTTCTTCATATATCAACTTATTGTTATTAAACAAATAAAAATATACTTATATACACTATTTTGGAACAATTCAGATACCGTTACTAGAAATATATCATTATAGATTGTTACAGCATATAAATATAAAAATTATAATGAAACAATTGATTGTAATTACACAACATCTAAAATATAAACAAAACAATTTTCCCACATGGTGTACATTGAAAGGTTAGTTTTTCTATAACTTTTGTTTTTTAGCCGCCATTATGAGAAAATAACTACATTTGCCATCTATTCCATCTCAATTGCACTAGTTCTCAGATGTGTGTCAATCGGTATTCAATGGAAACACTTACAAAAGATATTATTATAGATAACATTATGAAAACATATATTTATTCATCAATAATTCAAAGATCATACGGTATCGGAAAGTAATAATTATTAATTTTATTTGTATTGATGTATGGATTAAAATTTCTTAATCGAAATTATAGGTGAATTTAACCGTTGAACAAACCATAGCGCTACAGATAGTCAACTTAGATACTAAAGAACTGTGTGCTGCAAACATTTTGGAGCTGCACTTCTATCTAGATCTTGAATTATTCTTTGTTTCGGAATATTAGTTTGACTGTAATACAACCTTCGAAAGGATCTTTTCAGGTCCTCTACGAATTTGATGATTTATTATTAATTTTTTTGGAAATAAAAGTATATTTCTTTACAGTATAAACATGGCATCTAAACCAAAATCTGGTCCTCAAGATATGCCACCAAAAGGAGGATATAATCCTATACAAACTTCTCGAGTGCATCTTCGTCGAATTGTTACTCGTAATAATCATATAACTTTCTAATACAAATATTATATTTTCACTGATCATTAATGATATAATTATCAACTTTTGTAGCATGGGTTGCATGTGGTCTGACTATAGCATCAACTGTCATTGGAACCATAGGGTTTGCACATGAATATAGATTGTGGAGAAGAAATGAAATTGAATTAAGAAGTGCTCAGAATGCATTAATACCATTACTTTGGGCTGAAAGAGATCGAGTGTAAGTTCTTTCTTATTTATTATTTGTTTCATTATTTTTTACATAATAATTTATGTTTAAAGGATGCTCAAACAAATAAGAAAAAATCGTGATGAAGAAGCAACATTAATGCAAGATTATCCAGGTTGGGAAGTTGGTACTTACTTTGGTCAGCCAATATTTAATTGGGCATCTCCAGAAAAATTTATTGAACCAATTACTTATGAATACTTTGCCCATTGCCATCAGAGAGATGCACAGGAAAAATTAACACGTACCCTTTACTTATAAATAATTTTGTCATCCAATTTAATGATGATTATAATCAATCGATATTTAAAAAGAATATCTATTAGTCAAGATGTAATTATAATTATAAATATGTACATACAATAAAAAACCAAATTTAAATATGATTATTTCTTTTACACTAAAATATATCAATACTTAGACCTTGCTTCTTAGCTCTTAACAACGCTGTGATCAATAAGTAAATAAAGTGGTAAACTTTCAATCGTAAAATCGAGTATCAATCCTGAATATTTATTTCTTTATTTAATAGGCCCAATAGCTTACGCTGATTCTAAGGTCACGCGAATTCCACAGGGGAATTCATAGGTATCATTTACAACAAATATACTTAGCGGTAGCAGGAGGAAAAGAATATGATGAACTCACAAAAAAAGTTAGGTACATGTAATGTCAGTGATGAATCATACAATATAAAAATAGTAATTATAAGGAATACTCTTTTTTCTAAGGGAAACGTCGACAATTACTTCAATCCATTCTTTATGAGCAAGCTCTAAAAGATGTTACTAAACATCAAATCCAAAATTATAATAATGCTGTAAATCGATCAGAATATCAAAAAAATTTCTGCAATAGAACTTTTACTCCAACTTTGGATAATAACGAATTACTTCATCATGTAAGTGACTAATTATTTTATTTATTGTCTTAAAAAATAACTAATACAAATCCTGTTTTATCTTTATTTAGAAAGAACTTACATACCCTCTTTATAGTAGCCTTACCCAAACATTCTATACTCAGCAAATAATGGAAGGTATTCTTAAAATAAATGTCCCATCATTAAATTTAAAGGAACCATTTAAAAAAAATAATACATTTACTGATGATATTAGAACTACTATAAAAGAAATGAATTAAACTCATGACTCAATAAGTAATTGAAGAGTTTTTTATATTATTTAACGATACAAGATATCTTTAAATATTTATACACAAAATTACGTATAATAATAAGATCATAGTAACTGAAAAAAGTGCTGATTAATATTTCTATGATCCTAATAAATAAAGTTTGAGATAAAACTGATAATTAATATAATGTTCGCAAAAAATATAATTATTGAATGAAATAACCGAATTACGAATAAATCGTCATTTATATTGTAATAATAAGCTCTTAAAATTACGCTCTTAATGATGTAAATTGGTGAAATACATCCAAAATATGAGGATCAAGGTCCGGGGTGAACAATAGTGTTTCTAATGTTGATGAATACTTCATCACCTGTTCATGATGCTAAAAAAAGAAATAATGGCTATTTATTTGAAAAGTTCTCTTTAACTTTATTTCAATATTTGTTAAACACTCACCGATAAAAAAACTTGCTGTAGTCTTCCAATCGTCCATTTGTACCAATGAGTATTATAATCAATGCCGTCAGTGTCACAACGAACTAAATGTTCAGATAATATCATTATAAAACGCTGAAAAAAATAAATGATAAATTGAAGTATTTTTTCAAAAGAGTAACGAATCTGTTTTAAAAGAATTAAATAATACTTGAAAAATGATAAGGAATAAATTCTTCTGATCTGATTGTGCAGCCTCTAACTGCTCTTCCATTCGTTCTAGTGCTTCTTCCGTGGGTCTTTCTCCTTCCTTATCTTTATTTTCATCTTCGTCAGAGGAAGAGCCAGATCTACTTTCAGCTCGTCTCATTTTTTCTTTCGTTTCAACCAATTCTTTCGACAATTTAATCACATGTTGATTCTTTTTACGAATTGTAAGATGAAGAATTTCCCAGATATATAATTTCGTAAATTCTGATGCCATTTCTTTAGAAAATATCCAATTAGCTATAGCACTACATTCGATAATAGCAGTTTTCAAAAATTTATCAGTCAAGACAACCATCATTTGATAATGATTTTTCCATAAAGCATACATATTCCGTAAAATACATATTTGTGCTTCTTCTGTATCTGCAAGAACCTATAATATGAAGAAATATTTAATATAAAGTAGAATATAATTTAATTGTAAACTTAATAAAAATATTGCTAAAAAATTACTTTGAAGACATCGTAGAATTTACTTATTGCAGCAAAACTATGACTAAAGCTTTTAGATCCAAGATTCAACAATGTTTGAACGAAGACATCAATTTTCAATGCATTACTGTTTAATTCTTCACCTTCTCCTTGACCTGGTAATGTATTCAACACTTTCAGAACTTCTTCTGTAGTGCATTTACGTCTAATAGACACCACCAGTTCATGAGCTGCAGTTGTGCCAGGCAGTGAACCTAGTAAAAATAATTAGATCTTCTTATTATAATATTTAATATTACTATATGTTATACAAATAGATATAATCTCTTCAACTTACTTGCACCTTCAGATGTGTATTTGTAAATTGGTTCAGGTACAGCAGGTATTAATTCCGCGTAACTTTCTGGCATCATATCTCTTATCCTTTGATGATAAGATAACCTTAATGCTTTTAATAAAACTTCCCGAATAAATTTAGGCCGTGGATGTTCCATATCCCGTTGTAAGCATGAATCCCAATCTTCCCATGACCATCTAAATTGAAAATTGCTTAAATGATAAGCAAACCACCAAACAAAACGATCAAATGATGCTGCTGCCATGCTGTCTATACGGCGGAAAAGTATTTCTGTAGCTTGAGCCAAAACCTGTAATAATAAAAAAAAAAAATAATTAAAAAACATTTACATAAAATATTAAAAATTTAATTGAAAATATAAAACTATATATTCACTTGAGGCATTGTTGATGGTTGTAATTTACAAAGTTCTATCAAAATAGATCCATAACAAATTTCTAAATATTTAGGAGTTGGCAATTTAAATAATTCTCCAAAAATTACTTCAACAATACAATAATCAAGAGGAATTTTAGTTTTATATGGGAAGTTCAGTAAATTGGCAGCGCTGGAAACAAAAAAATTTATTATTTATTATTTTTTTCCAAGTAATAAATTAATTGTTCATTATCAAATACTTTAGAAAACTTACCAATCTTTTCGTTCAAAAAAATAATTATCAATAATCTGTCGAAGATGTTCCTCAATCAGAAATCGTTCAATGGCATGACTACCAGGTAGTAAAGGCCCTTCAGCAGGACAATCAGTATAATCAAACATTCTGAATACAGTTGTTGGCAATGGATATACATAAGAATCATGATGGGGTGGAGGAATTAAAATTGGTAAATTGTGATGCAATGCTTCACATAATATTGAATCGAATGCAAGATATGGGCGAGGGATATGTTTTTCCGCCCAATTATCTTGCCTAAGTTTTCTTACTTGAGCCCAAAGACAATCAAGATATTCTTCTTGAGGATGTGGGGTATCACTTGACCATACTTTAAGAGCAGGTGCATGTTTTTTGCTTCTTTTATTTAAAAATATTTCTATTGTCACCATCAAGTGATCCAATTCCTGTTCTTTCTTTTCGTACAATTCTCGTCCAACCCATGGCAAAGTTGATAGTACAGCATATACATACCTGAAAATATATTTAATACATAAGAATTTTTTGAAATTTGATAAATTAATAATTGAATCGCACTAAGCTTACCAATCACGCCGCACTTGTGGAACGCTGTCTTCATTAGCTGCATCAAGCATGTTGTCAAATAATTGCATCAAAGAACCACATGATAAAACATGGCAGTTAACTAAATCAGCTAAAAATCGTAGTGAATATCTAGCTGCATCCCATTTACAACTTTTAAGAGATTCTTTAAAATTTTTTACCATGTACTCTACGAATTCTCCTCCAAAATTAAAATTCTTAGCATTCAATAATCCTACTAGAGTTGTATAAATTGTGCATTTTTCTGGCATTCGTATAGCACAGTCAGTAAGGATTCGCAATATTTTACTCCGGAAAACCCCTAAATCAGCTTCTAAAACAGATGCTAGACCTTCTAAGTTACTCTCCAAAGAAGATGTAGATTTTTCTCCAACCCGAAGTATCAAAGATTCAAGTCTGTCTTCAATTTCTTGATTTTCAGATACTCGTCGACGTTTTTTGTAGATTCGATCTAAATTAAAACGATATAAATACATATATTAATAACATTTATAGATACACATACAACATCATAACCCCTAAACTGTGCATCACTAATCGTATTACCGTATCCATCTTCTTCTTCATGCTGTCTTCTGCGGCTCATTTTGTCAATTTTATTATTTCAAAGATAAATTACAATACCATTTATATTTTTTAATATACTATTAAGTAAATATATGAATATTTTACTTTCTTAAAAAATTACAACGATGAAAACACAACGCGAAATGAAGCAAACAAATGACAATCCACTTAAAGCCGGAATTTCATTTGAGCAAGTATTTTTTGAGGTTAATTTGAGGCGAGTTTACATGAATCCGATCGTATTGGTAACGACAACGTTATGGCAAAATCATACTCCAAACACACATATAACAACACTTTGGAGCAATTAATGTTTTTCTTGAAATTAACTAGATAAAAAATAAATTAAAAGAAAAAATAAATCTTAATAAAATGTCGGATAATAAAGAAGATGATGAACCTGAGCGACCTATTGTGGCAAAAAGTGCAGTAGATCTTCAGAGATTAAAACTTATGAAGTTAATGAAGAATCCGGTAATTTCATTGTCGTTAAAGATATTTATTAACATTCATGAGATTGTAAAATTTTTTAATTAATTAGTACCGTTATTCAGGACAAACCAGTACAAATACCAGAACGACCTAAAACCAAATCAACACCTTCAGTACCAGAATTCGTTCGTAATGTGATGGGAAGTAGTGCTGGAGCCGGTAGTGGAGAATTTCACGTATATAGACATCTAAGGCGTAAAGAATATGCTCGACAAAAATTTATTCAAGAAAAGAGTAAAAAGGTTTATGATTATTGATCTTTAGTGATTATCTTTTTCATTGTGAAATTACTTTTTATAACTTTTAATTTTGTATAACAGGAATTACTTGATATAGAGTATCAACAAAAATTAGAAAACAACAAACGAATGGCTGAAGAAAGAACTGCAAAAAAACGAGCTAAAAGATTAAAAAAGAAAGATAAACAAAAAAAACTCAAATTGATGAACGGATCCAAGAAAACACAAGTAAATAATGAACCACAAAATAATACTACTGACGAAGAATCTAATGATGAAGACGATGATCATGAAGAACAGAAGAAAAACAACGATAACAATGAACAAAAAAAGAAAAAAGAGGATGAAAATGAACAAGAAAAGAAAGTAGATAACATTAATAAAAAAGAAAAGAATGAAGAGGAAACTCGTGAAAGAGAAAAAGAAGAAGATATTAATGAAAAATTAAATGAAAATGATGATGATAATCATAATGAAAGAAAAGAATTAAGTGAAAATCAAAAAAATGATGACAAAGATAAAAGTGATGTAGAAAAAATTAAAAATGAATCATCACATCAACTATTGGAAGAAGAATTAAATTGATAATAATTGTTTTTAGTTCAATTTCTATAAAGTTTATTTTCAGTCAAAATTTTTATTAAAAAAAAATCATACTTAACAATCGGTTAATCATACAAATTTAAGTTTACATGAGAAAAATTTCTATACAAATTAATATAAATAATATGGATTTACGAAAAAAAAATTTAACGGAAATAACTATCTTACATAATTAAAATTTACATTCATTATTAATATTTGTAAAGTCAAATAAATTTGCTAATATTTTAGCAATATTACGTTCATTTAATGTTAAACCAGTTCGTGCAAAGTTGTCCAACTTCATTTTTGCATTTACAAAGTCATCTGTTTTCTCAGGTAATACTCGTTCCTGAAATTCATGTATCTTTATACTAAATGATTTCATAAAAATTGTATTAAATATTCAGTAAGTAGAAATTAGCTATTATGAGATAGAACATTATTTTTGTAATGTAAATACTGTAAAAATGAATAGAGTAATTAATTACGTAAAAAAAATAAATTCTTACTCGAAAATATTTCATATGCACCATTATATCTTGTATTCTATCTTTTATATCAGGCCATAATCCTTGTAAATCAGATAACTCGGTATGTGATGCTATTTGGCCGAGAGTTAAACAAAGCTGAAATAATTTAGTTATTGAATTTACTATGGTTCTCATGATTTGACATTGATAATTTAATTTAATTCCAACTAACTTGTTGAACTAGAGCATCATGATGATGGTATTCAACGAAATTAGGCACATGTTGAGAGTTATCGAGAGCTAAAATAATATTCTTCCATAAAAATGGAATATATTTGTCATACGATTCGCACATTTTCAAAGCCCAGGCAGCATTTGTACGAACTTTAAAATTGGGGCTGTGACAAACCAGATCACATAATGCTGGAAATACCCTATCCTTAAACAAAATAAATTATTTGGTTATACAATTCACTCATTTTAATATTAATAGAAAATTTCACATACTTGCCAATGAGGAGCAACTGCTGATATTTGTTGTTTACTTATCACAAATCCAATAGCACGACAAGCGTTCCATCGAACCTAGTTAAAATATAATATTCCTGTAATAATCATTATTTTCAATAAAAATAAATTAAACTCATTATGATTACCAAGATTACCTTCATATCATTTCCTGTGATGGCACATTTTATCAAGATATCAATCCCTGATGAAATATCGCATGAAATTTCTAAATCTTGACATAAACACAAAATATTACCAATGGCTCGCAAGGCATTACATTTAACTTTATTATTATCTTGAGCTGCTTTCAAGCTCACTTTATATAAATCAGGAAGTAATCGGTCCAAAGACAATGATTCTATATCATTACTTTTTCTAAAAAAACAAAGTCAATTAAACTCATAGACTGTATCAATCAATCATGTTTATGTTTAATAAAATAAACTGCATGATAACTCACGATTGCTTTATCAAACAATCAGAAACATTAGCTAGAGCCCACGCTGCTTTTACTCTGACTCCAAAATTTTCATCTTCCAATGCAGTACACGATAGATTTGCTAAATCCAACACAAAACCTGTATCATCTTCAAGAGATGGAAGTAAAATTAACAGACCAAGAGATCTCAAAGCTGCTGCTCTTACTGCACTATCTTCATCACGAACTGCACCAAATAGCGTTGTAATGATTAAAATGTTTTGATCATACTAAAATACATAACACATACCATTAGTATAAATTTTCATTTGTTTTAATTCATTTTTATAGCTATAGAAACTATTTATGCAGTTTTAATTATTATGTAACTTACTGGCAATTGATTATAAATTTGGTTATTGATAGTTCCAAGACAGTTGCATGCGACTTCACGTAAATTAAAATGTATACTTTGAACAAGAAGGATTATTTGTTGAAAAATAATGCTCCAGAAATTTAATAAAACATCTTTTTTAATTGCACAATTTTCTTTGAGACTAGAACTTATTTTCTCCAAAACTCGACAAGAATGCAAGGCAACTTGAGTTTCAGTTTCTTGTAAAGTTTCAACAAGATGTCTTGAAACAAGATCTATATGATTGAAAACTAAATGATCAATGTCTTTGTTAACAAGTGCGCTTAGTAATTTCAAAGATTGAAGTCTAACAGGAACTTGCATTGCCTAATTAATAAAATAGAATTATTTTTAAAACAATCTAGAATATTTTATAATGAATATTTTTTAGTAATTAAATTACCTTATCTAAAATATTTTCTAAACACACATGAAGTATGAAACAAATATCTAAATTTTTGTTTTCTGATGAATAATTGTCTTCAATTTTATTATCGACTTGAACTTTATTTGCTTCTTCTTCTTGAGAGATTATAGTATCACTATAATCAAATTCGTCAACATATTGCTCTTCATTATTCATTATTGTTAATTCTAATTGTGATAAAGTATTATCACACATATTAATTTTACTTAATTTATCTGATTTTTCGCTAAGGATAGATATGATTTCAGATGTTAATTTATCTTTAGATGCAAAAGCTTCGAAAACTGACAATGCAGCTACTTTCGCTGTAGGATCTATTAGAACCAAAGAAAGATAGTTTCAATAAAAGAAGAACTTGACATCAATAGAAACATTGATGAATTGTTTACTGACCTTTGTGCATTATGAATGCTCTGCAACTTATCGAAACTTTAGTAGCCAGGCCAGAAGCCAGCCTAGCGTAAGGAGTTACTTGAACTAAAGCATTGATACATTTCAAAGCATGAGTAATTACAGCAAAATTTTTTTCTGTATTTAGCAAATGTGATAAAGCCATGTGTAATTGTTTGATCATAGCACCAACAGCTCCAAAAAATGTAAGGAAGGCGGAATGTTCTGTATCCTCTGCATATGTCAAAAAAGTACGAGCTTCAAGAATAGCTTCAGCCAGTGTACTCAGACATATCTGTCGTAGTTTTGCGATTGGTTCTTTTAATGTTAATGACAAAAGTACTCTAGCATTCGTTCCAGTCGTGCTAACAATTATTTGAGGCCAATAACCGAACATTTCGCGTGGTGGTAGTTCTTGGATTATTTTTAATAATAAATTGATAGCTGCTAATCGAATCATTGATTCAGTACGGCTAGAAGAAGTATATTCTGTATCTGAAGTATCCGAATCACTAGAATATTTATTAGATTTTTTCAAATCTGAAGAATTGTTGACTACTTCAGACTTTTTCTTTTTTAATTGTTGCTTTTTTAATTTTGATTTATTTAAGTTATGGACAGCATGACGAGGAACTGTTTGGATCCTTTCAGGAATGACCATTGCTGCAGGTCTTAATTGTTTTGGTTGTACAATTAAGTAACCTTTTATTCCATGACAAATAAATACTTGAATAATACCCAGTATATCTCCAGCCATGTTTTTATTTTCAATAAGTAGTTTACTATCTATCAAATTGGATAATATTTTTAAACAGGTACTTACTGCCTAGAATAAAAAGATATTGTATTATTCTTTCATTTATTCATAAATTTCAGCCAATATTTAAATTTACCTGGTAGTAATATGAATAATTTTGTTCATTTTTATACACACATTGAAGGATATTTATTATTATATTAGCAATAATAGTTTTATATTCTGGTAACAGAATTTTTTCATTACTTTCACTATTTTTTAAGAATGCTTCGATGCAACTGATTGCGAGAAAACCTGATTCAGTGAGATTGTAAGAAGATTGAGTGAAAAGTAGTTTAAAAAATCCATCATCTTTCAATAAGTTGTAAATATCCTAATGAAGTAAATTTTATGTAATTGAGAAATTATATATTGAAAAATAACTTATAAGTGTTGCAATAAAAAAATCACTTCTTTACCTGATTGATAAGATGAAATGGACCAATTTCGATGATTTGCTTCAAAGCTAAGAAAATCTCATTTATATTCTGAAGCTCTTGATTTGCTTTTAATGATTTTAAAACCCATTCTTTACAAGTTAAAAATGTTCTATCCGAAATATTTATTCGAATTTGAAACAAGTTAACAATTAATTTACAATAATTTTTCACTAAAGTTGTTTCGGTTGAATTAATGTTTGAGCACAGTCTGTTGATTAATAATGTAGACACCTGTAGAAAAAATATAATTAAAAAAATAGTTACCGTAATTTATAATATATCCTTACATCATTTTCTAAAGTAGAGAAAATTTTATAATTTAAATTATTTAAATCATTCAAATATTTGTTAATTAAATTTTTGTCAACTGTTCTACAACTAGTTACATTCAATAATTGCTCAGATATTGTTAAAAATATTGCTGATGTATCATCAATTGTTTGCAAAGCCATTGTCTTAGTTATTTAAGAAAAAAAAATATATTTCGACAATATTTATTTTCTATTAAATATGTCAACATGCATCAAAATGCATCGAAATGTGTTTCGTGGCAGCAGTGAACGCAAACACTTCGCTTGATGATGACAGCATGAAAGTCCCTTAAGATTGAGTCTGGCAAGATAGAGTTCGGCAAGACTACAGTCCCTCAAGTTCTTAGGGGATTTTAGGCAGAAATCGAGCAATATGGCGACGTCATGCCAGGCTCTATCTTAAGGAATTCTAAACGGCATACTACTGACGTGCCATCTAAAGTAAAAGAAAAGCGCGGTAAATTGTGACTTTCAGTGTTGCAATTTAAACTTCAAAATTTACTAAACTTCAAACTTTGCTTTTAAATAAAAATAAAACTTACACAAACTTTTATATTACACTTCGAATCAAATCTTAATTTTTAAGAAAAAAATTTTTCTATAAACAAGATATCGTCAATTAAAAATTGGATTATGTAATTGATTTTGAAGTAATCAGTGAATAATCTTAAAAAAATCAATAAAATTTGGATTTTTTTGATGGTATTACAAAATGACAAAATAAAAAAAAACATATGATTTTCCTTTATAAATTTAACAACATCAAACGCATTTTTGGAGTAATAAATTAAAAATTGCAATAGCACTCCATTAATGTTAAAATTAGTTTTTCATTGAAAAAATAATTCCTTCTTTCAAATTATACCAATAAAAATTATTAAAAATATAGAGTATCGATCGTAAATACAGTATAAAGACAGTCAGACTAACTGCGGGTCGTTAAATAAAATGTATGTGTATGTATACAAACATATTAATCAAAGTCTATTCTACTCTACATATTCTATATTACTATACCGCAGGTCAGCAACAGGGGTAGTGCGGCTAAAACTGTCACAATCAGAAGTAAAGTAAGTTACCCTGCCGCCACCTGCTTGTGGTATTGTTCCAATTTACTCCAATAATTACTACAAAATGAAAAATGCTTATCAATTATACTTTTTTATACTTGTCATGTTTATTCATGTGGAATCTAAATATCTTCATGGACAACTTGTTACTTCTGAAGTAAATAAAATATGTTTATTTAATATAATCACTTAGAATTTATTGATTTTCACTATCTGCAGTTATTAGCACACATTTCATTATGCAATGAAGTAATTAACGTTTTATTTTCTGATAGAACTGGGCTTTTCTTACTAGATTTTGTTTTCTAACTCAAAATGGAAAATTTCAATTTGATTTTGTGATAAGTAGTCCTCCAGACGTTAATCCAAAAGTAAACTTGTTGCTCTATTATGATAGTCCAAAACAGTGGCCTAGTGTTTATCCATCAAATAAGACATGCGAGGAAAAAATATCTGTACTCAGTCCCGAACATGGTCAAATTGTCCCTTTACGAGCAAGTAGTGATTGGACGAAAGTATCAGGATGCACGTTTATTGATAATCCTTGGACTAAACTTCACTGCTCTAGTCACAGAATGTTTCAATCTGCAAAGCCACGTTGGTGGTTTATCGCTTTAGCTGATTGTTCGTCGCAAATTGGTCTAAACATCACTTATTATATAAGTTTAACTAATGGTTCACCAGGTAGTTTTTGGCGAGAACATTTTTCGGCTGATGAATTTGGTAATTATGCAACAAAACAAAATATTGTCAAATTGCAGTTAAAAAATTTCTCTCTTTATGATACAAAGAAATAATAATTATTTCAGGACTATTACCAATATCAATATTTGCAGTAATTGCATATATAATACTGTTAAGCATCAGTATATATGTAGCACTTCAATTACGATCAAGAAGATTACTCCATGTAACATACAAGATCTTTATGGGATCCATGATCTGTCAACTAACTGGCATCTGTTCCGAGATGTACAGCTTAATACAACGAGGCTTAACAGGATACAATGCACCATCCATTACTTTACTTGGAAATCTTTTTGAAGTTTTTGGAGAAAATCTATATACTCTTCTAATGCTTCTTCTAGCACTAGGATATACAGTTACAAAAAGTGTTCTCTCACATAGACAGATGTGGTGTGTTTTTTGGTTCATTACGATGAGTATTTTCATGCAAGTTTCTCTATTTATTTATCAAGCAGAAGTTTTCGATCCGGGACTAGTACTTTATATTTATGAATCACCACCTGGATATCTTTTGATACTTACTAAAATTATTGCTTGGAGTGTTTTTTGTTCTTGTTGCTTTAGAACCAGTAAAAAATCTACAACAAAGTTTCATTTTTATGCATCATTATTAACATTAGGATCAGCATGGTTCCTTTGTCATCCTTTGACGGTAGATATTTATTGGCATAAATTAATCACTGTTTTTAAACTGATTATTGTTTTATTGATTTTATTATGTATACTATCAATTGTAGGTCCTAGCAATAACGTTTGCTGTAGACAAATGGATACGAGAAAGCGTGGTAAAAGGATGCTCCTTATGGATTGTTTTTGTTGGTCACGCTTTATTTCTCTACGTTACACGACCAGCATCTTCCAACGAACGTTTTCCATTTCACATTCGAACATGTCAAGTGGTTCCCATTGCTATAGGGCAAGATCATTATTATGAACCTCGTCGAACTAATACTGCTTCAGTATTTACAATACATTTCAGAAATCAGCAAACAGCAGTACCAGGATGAATATGCTGAAAAGAAATATTATGTTGAAAAAGACTAGTGTAAATAATGTACAAACATGATTAGAAATTAATCAAAGTGCCTTAATTAGATTTTAACTCTTGTTTGTTGCTCATGTTATATGATATATTTATTCATATTTCTAACTAACAAATCATGTTCAAGTAGTTCTGCTATTTACAATTTTTCAAATGTTTTTAGCAATAGCTGTATATACAATACTATTCACTTGTGCAATATTTAATAATTTTTATGTTTTTTAATTAAAAAATGAAATTTTTAATGCTCACTAATTTATATTAATCACAGGAACCATCTAACCATCCATCTTTCCATCTTTGATCTACCAATTTACAATCAAACAGTTTTTTTCCAAGTTTTTTGTTTACTTCATTGTGTATTTTACACAGCCATTGGCTCAATTCCTTTTGCGATTCAGTTTGAGGTGGAGTTTTCTTCAATTGTTGTCTCAAATCTTCTGCACAAGGAGCACAAGGATAAAATTTAGAAAATACATTGAAAAATGTTTTCATATCAATGCTTTCTTGGCTTGTTGGTTTATCAGGATAATAAGCTGCCATTGTATGAAGGAATGACCAAGTTGCTGATCCTAATTCATCTTTATCTAACGGACAATCCAAACGTTTTCTATTACTAGCTATCGCAGTTCCATCTTCATCATATTTCTGTGCAATCTATGTTTTAAAACAATAGATATAATAATGTAATAACTCTTGATCAATTAATCTATATAAATACTTAAGATAAATAAATCATCACCTTTTCTGAATCATAGGTTTTTTTTTGGAGTTTTGCCCAGGTTTTAAAGTCTGTACATGTTCTGCATGGTCTTTCTGGATTCATGATTTGTATAATTTATAAAAAAAATTCCCTGAGTCAAAATTACAAAAATAATTATAAAATAACATAACCTGTAGTACTGATGTCGTTTTGTACTTACAAAAAGACGTCAACGATTAGTCCATGAACAATAAATTTAATTGACAATTCAAAGCATCCATTTTTGAAATTCCCGCTTTTGTTAGTATTAATTCACGAATATTGAAAATTTTCACATGTTTTCTCCAATGATATGATCATATTTCGTGCTCAAATCGTGTTGTGATCCTGAATAAGCATGAATTTCATGTATGTTGCGATAACCTCTGAAAAAACATGCCAAGACAAACAATATATAATGTGAATAATAGTTTGTGTTAATAACAATTAATAAATTAAAGAATTAACCGTAAGTAGTATAATTTTTTTCAATTTATTTAACAACTGACAATAAATTTAAACATTGCTACAATGTTGTCAATAAGATTTTTGATAATCCGGTATAATAATCGAGTGAAAAAAATTGGTAACCTTCAAAAACATGCAAATTTTAGTTTTTCTACATGTACATTAATTCATAGACCACAAACAATCAATTATAATTCTTTAAATCTTAAAAGTTGCGTGAGTAATTATATAAATCATGTAATACGACCATTTTCATCGGAACAACTAGTTGAACCAGTTGATCCTGATGTATTTGGAAATCTCTCTGGAGAGCGATATCAACGAGAAGAACTAGATGATGATGAGAAAAAAGTTGAAGAGTTTGAAAAAAATGAAGTTCGTATTCCACGAAGATTTAAATTGAGTAAAGGTCAATATGAACGTTTGGTCAAAAAGCACATAACAGAAGGAAATTTGGATGCAGCAATGGAAGTTCTTGATTTAATAAAACGCAATCGTGATAAACCAACCACTTATTTGTTTAATCTTCTTATGAGAGCATTTGCAAGGCAAGGAGATTTAAGTACAACTCATAAACTTTATACCATAATAAAAAAAAGGGATTATCTAAAACCAAATGCAGCAACTTACACGAATATGATCAATGCCTGTGCAAATTCACGTTATCGTGAAGCAGCTATAGAAATTTTAGCGAGTTTGAGGCAAGAATTTCTAGAGAAAGATATTCTTCTTAATGAAACTCATTACAATGCAATGATAAAAGCATACGGTGTACACAAACGTATTTTAGAAGCTTTTGAATTTGCTGATGTTATGATTGATAAAAAAATGACATTGAAAGAATCGACGTTTTCTTCTCTTATGTATGCTGCTAATTCAGATGAAAAAAATGGTTTAAGGCATGTTTTAGTTGTTTGGCACAAAATGCAAGCTTGGAGAATAAAGCCAACTTTAAACACATACAAGTTGATATTGAGGGCAATAAGACAAACTCAATTAGGAGATTTAAAATTAAATGATTTATTAAATGAAAAAGATGAACAATCCCGAATTATTATCAATAACGGTAAAGAAACTGATCTATTGGCTTATCCTCCTGTAGTTTCTTCACTTTTGATCGAGTCGTTACAATCTATAAAAAGTGAAGAACATAAAAACGATATTCTATCGATTGACAGTGGTAAAAATGAAAATGCTCCAATCTTGATTTCAACATCACCCACCGAGTTAATTGAAAAAAAATTACCAGAAGAGCCTAAATCATTAGCTTTACAACCAATTTACAGTAAAAACCGATTGGCCTTTTTTGGTGGATACAAAGGATTTTTAAATCGTATGATGAAAAGTGGTATTACTCCTGATGTAAGTTCTCTTACTCTTTTAATGGAAATTTCACCAAATTCATTGACAATTGAAAAAGAAATAATACAACATGCAAGAAAACTTCAAATAAATCTTGATATCGATTTTTTTAATATGTTGATTAAGAAAAGATGTCTTCGTAAAGATTACAAAAATGCTAAGGTATATCAAATTTTTTATTGAATTTGTAGATGAATAGATTTTGTAATAATTTGATTTTTTACAGTCTGTATTAGATGATATTCAACATCATCGTTTGACACCAAATATTATGACTTGGGGAGTACTTGCTTTGACATGTTCTACCTTAGAAGATGCTCGTGCTTTGATACAAAATATGAGAACAACTGGTCATTTAGTAAACTCCGTTATAATTGGTGCATTAATTGGCAATGCTAGTTGTACTAATGACTTTGATTACATTCATGAAATGATGGACAAAATAGTGAGATATAAAATCAGACCGTCAAAAGAGCTATACGAAATTTTAGATAAATTTCAACACAAAATTACCGACATTGTAACGGAAAGAGTAAGTACGAGCATGTAAAATCCATTTATTAACAAAACTATCCTAAATTGAATAGAATAAATATTCAAAAGTAACATTTAGTATATATCTTAATGTTTATCATAAAAAGAGTTAATAGTATGATTAATAATTGCTAATAATAAATTAATTAAAATTAATTCAAATATTTTAGATACCATCGAAACACTCAAAGAATCCACGTTATCAAGCACAACTTGCCAAATTTAATAGGAAATATGCAATAATTCAAGAAATAAATGATCGTGATGTAAAAACTGCACGTCAATAGATGAAACAATTTTATCAATATGTACAAAGTTTTTTTTATCAATAAAATTATTATAAAATAATCAAAAAATTATCGCATATAAGGTGGACGAGGTTCAGATACCCAAGGTCGACATCTAGGACCAGTGATAACACCTCGAGGAGGACCTGTTCCTCGAACACTTAATTTATTATATCCAGTTGGACCAGTTGGTTGAGCTCCACAAGTTTCTAGCGCAACGAAGTCATCAACATGTAAAGAAGGTGGTCGTGAAGTATTTGGAGGTCGCGATCTGAATGGATCAGCTCCTCGTCCAGCACCACTTGTAGCTAAACCTCCTCTGGTATTAACAAACTGAGCTCTTCCTCTCATTGGAGTAACGAAAGGCATTTTCGTTTTTGTAATCGAAACAGTTGAAGATTTTTGAGTATCTCGTGGTTCTCTTGAACTTTCTTCTTTTGTTTGTATGATTTCTATACTGTCGTCAACTGGTTTTTTAGAACAAAGTAATTGCGTTGCTGATAGTAAATTAAAATCAGATGGTAAAAGTTCAGTAACTAAAGCCATGATGTCTACAGCTATACTTTCTACAGCTCCAAAGCGATTATAATGTCGTTTTCGTGCTCGAAAATCGGCTGTTGAAGATCTTTTCATTGACCTTTGAGCAAATTGATTTAATAATGCATCAGGAGTTGGTAAAAGTGGTTCAAGCATCTCCGGGATAGGTTCTTTTTCTTCTTTTCCTTCAATTGTTGCTTTCAATTCATTGACTAGCTCTTGAGCTCCAGGAATTTTCTGAAGAGGATGTTCATTTTTATCCCACATAATTAAAGTTGCCAATTGTGGCAGTCTCAACGATAAAGATCGTCTATATAGCTCAGAACATGCTATTAAATTTTCTAAAAATGTTACTATAAGACGCTCTATCTCACTTATTTTTGTTTTCTCTTTATCTTTTTCTTCTTCTTTTATTTCTAAAGTTGCTACGTATGTTAAGAAAGACTTGAGAGCACCGAGATTATTTTCTAAACAACTTTTTACATGATATAGTCCATAATTGTGTTCAGTAAGTGATAAAAGAACACGCAATGCACTTTTTGAAGTATTCATGGCATGTTTGTTAGCGTTAGCAAGAATGTCAATAAACGCAGAGATAATCGAAAGAAGAGGTTCTTTACTAGGAATTGAATGAGTTAGACATATTTCCAATGAATCAATTTTTTCTTCATCCATTATAGTCAACGTATGATCACAAAGGGTCCCAAAAATTTCTAGTATTTCTGCTTGAACTTCTGCGTTGGTAGTATTTTTCAGAGCTGAACACATCATGTCAATAACTGGAAGATATTTTTGATCTGATTTCACTTGTGCTCGAGAAGTCGGATTCAGTAAAGTTAATAATGTAGCTTTAAAAGGTGGATGAGTAGCTACATCACCAAGAAGTGCCAGTGTAGGCCCATGATTTTCTAACGGTGCGGATGCTAACATTCTATCCAAGAAACACCGTCCGACAATTAATGCTGTTGGAGCTGCTAGATCACTTAGCTGTTTACAAACATTTGCTAATAATGTTAATACAGTTTCATTCCAGCTAGCACAAAGAAGCTTTAATGTTTCGGTGAGATTACTTGCTTGAGCTTGAAGATGAGCTGACCATAATTTCCTTAACATGAGTTCTCTAGTATCGCATACTAAATTTTCTTCAATATATAGAATAGGTGGAAGCAGTCGAGCTAGTAATTTTAAACCAGGAACAAAGTTACATGGGCTTGCAGATATCATTTTCAAAACTTCTCCGAGCATTTGTGTCCACAGAGATTTAGCAACATTTCCCGCACCATCGGAGTCTACTGTGTTAGTAAATAACAGCAGAGTTTCTGCAATCTCATCAGCAAGGAATCTTGTTTGAGCAGTGGGAGACATTGCATCTACTAGAGCATAAACTCCCAAAAGAGGAACAACAGGAGTTAAATCCTTGAATCCCGTAGCCATACATCTAACAAGACGATCGAGGAGAGCTCTAGTAAGTTTTACACAAGGAACAAGTATAGACATTAATAATAATCCTCGTCGGCCAGTATATGATGCTTTATGAACATAAGGCTGTTCATAAAATGTTGTTAAATGAGTCATCACTGATATTAAAGCTGTTAAACCATCAGCAGCAAACAATTGGGTCAATGCATTTACATGTTTTAATTCCGTATAAGCTTCCAATGGATCTGTGTCACCATGAGCTGGGAAAATGAGATAGTGTAATATTCTACAAGCTGTAATAAGTTCTCCAGGTAGTGATGGAGCTTTTTCTGCATATTTTTTAATTGTTCCAACTAAATTAGATACATCTCCATAATTCCAATTTGCCGACGATGCTGCAATATTCAAGTAAGGCACCACGTCCTTTAATAATCCTTGGCTTCGCGCTTCTTCCAACAACGATCCAGCTCGGCCCTGAAGAACTTTTACATTGTCTGAATTAAAACGAATCATGGTAGATATTATTTCTGCAACAAATTCAGATAAATCTCGATCAGATAATAAAGGAATTAAAATATCTAAAAATGAATCCATTGATAAAACTGTAACTACAGCTCTTAAACCATCTGGATACACTAAGAATGAATGTAATTTTTTTACTAATAACCAATCCACTTTTGATGATGCGCTTTGATATTTAATTTGTAGGAGACAATAAACTACTTGAAGCCTCCATGCAATTTCAGATCCTAAACCTACTTTTTGATATCTTAAAGCTTTTAATAAAAGTTTTGTTTTTTCAGGTTCTTTTAATAAATATAAAAGACCATGGCTAGTGTTTGTTAAATGCTTAAAAAATATTCTGACATGACGAATCACACCTTCTGGTGAGTCTGAAGATACTAAAATAAGTAATAGTTTACAAATTAAATCGTGATGTTCAAAATAAGCCACTAAATGTTTTTGAGGATTCCTATTTCGCTCTCTATCAAATTCCATTTGTCTACTAGCCGGTAACTGTCTTTTTGGCTGAGCCATTAAAGTTGGAGCACAAACATATGCTTGAGTTAATTCTCTTATAGGCCACTCATGTAATCTATATGAATAATTTTTTTCTAACAATTCATAAATATGAATTTTCCTTATTAAAGAAGTTAAAGCATATTTAAGTCGAGCAAGCTTTGCTTCATCTAACATCTTTAAAGTAAATTTATATAAATTTTCAGTATATAAATAATTTTCAACAATTTTTGGACTGATTAATGCAGCATCTAAAGCTCGTATAGCTGCAAGTTTTACGGGAAGAGCTACATTTTCACGAGTACAGAGTGTTAAAAGTTTTTTTGGAGCTTCTACTTTTAAAATAACTTCATCACCTTTCTCTAAACCACATGTCACTTCAGCCAATCGCACTCCAATTTTGATATGTCTTACTTTGTAAGTAGGTTGCGGTTGGGCTCGAGCTAAATCCATATCTAATCCTGCTTTAACAATCTCAGCTATATCTTGAAGATCATTATTGTCAGCTTGAAAAAATGAGCCCAAAAGAGTACAAAGAGTTTCACAATTATGAACAAATGTCTCTTTCTCTTGTCCAGTAACGCTATGAAAATTATTAACCGATTTCACGAGAGTTTGAAGAATTTCTCGTGTTTTCTCCGTATTTTCTTGATTGTTTTGTTCTTTTTCTGCTTTTAGAGAGAATTTTTGAATGTCCAAAAAATCAGGAGGCTCAATAGTGTAAATGTCTTCCGGAATATCAAATTCAAACTCCACAGGTGGTGCTGGTAAATCATCATTCATTAATTCTTCATCAGAAAGAATAGGTTCAAATGGTTCGACAGCTTCAGTAGTTATTTCTTCAAGCTCTCTTTCACCTTCCTCTTCTTCAGCAGATATTGATTCAGGACTCAATGATACCAAAGACTCAGAGGGTGGTGATGATGGTCTTTTCTTTTGATTTTGTTCTTCGGGAATTTCTTCAGTCCATGGTTGCTCAGGTTTGACTGGTTCATTTGGCACAGGTTTTGATGCTGTTTCAACAGGCGGAACAGGCTGAATTGTTGGAGATGGTGTAGGCGCGGGCCTTGGCTCCGGTTGCGGGGCAGTATGAGCTTGAGATTGATTTTCATAAAACCAATCGGGTTGTTGTGTCTCAGCATTTTGAGGTATACTTGGTGGTGGCTCTGGTTCAGAAGCTGGAATTGGAACTGTAGCTACTGAAGCCGGAGGAGTGGATTCTGGAGGATTACTCAATGACTTCGTTAAACTACCGTACACTGCTAAAGTAATCGTAGTGTACCACCCTCTTAATACTAAACCATCTGTGGGTATTTGTTTTCTATCACATTCTAATTGAATATTAACGTTTTGTTTGTACTCCAATCCACCTAGAGATTCAAATGTTGATGCTCCAGGTTTACTTAGATCGTTGACAAAGAATTCAATTTCAAATTGTGATGGATTTGTAGCTCTAAAATAAACGTACAAAAAAAATTATTTAATTCATTGAAACAATCAAATCAAGTTAAAAATTTAAAAATACGAAAATTATACTTTACCCCAAACGTACACCACCGGGAAAGTCTGCTTGAACTCGTGCTCCAAGAGGAATAATTCTTACTTCACTAATATATACCGGTTTTGGAAATTGTACAAGATCTAAATTAAGCTCCTAAAATTTTATGAAAATAAAAATAACTTGTTTTTTTTTGTTTTTTAATTTAATAAAAATAATTGAAAAATTGTTATTGTTACCTCAGAGATATCATGAGAAAAGGTATCAAAAAATAAAAGTTCTACGTTATCCATTATTGTAAAAAAAATTGAATTTATCGACTAATTAGTATAAATCATCACTAATTATTTATATCATATTAATACAGGTATTTCACTATTATTTTTTATGAATCTATTGCACTAGTTGAATAGCGTCAATAAACAAGAGGTTATGTTGACAAAGTTGCACTAGTTAGTTAAATATCTTATTAATAGATGTCGACGCACGTCAAATGCAATACGCAAACAAATCAAATGCGCACGCAACTATAGTTCCGTACATCTGTGTGTGCATGCATTGTAGCAGTAAACCAAGATGGCGCTGTACTGTTTGTGGTTACATCTTCAGCGGCTATAAATACGTAAAAAATAATAATAATTTAATGTTTAGAAGATTAAGAAACAAGCAAATCAACTTATTATACGGTTTTAATGTGATCTGTGAGTTTACATAACCTAAAAGTACGGTATTAATGAATTAATCGCACAATTAAATGCCAACAACGTAAGTAGTTAACGATCAGGTAGACATCAGAATTCCCACCTGAGGAATGTAAGTCTTTTGTAAAATAACTCGCAAATACATCAAGAACAATGAGATTGTGATAAGTGATATAAAAAAAAATACAAAAGTATTATAGAGTACGGTACATATATATATAAATAATAAAATAAATAAGAACAATTGTAAAGGTAGTGTTGACCTGTCGGGGGGTCGAGGTGCTCTCCGGCTTGTTCTCGTGACGTATGTGTGTCGCGGAGGGCTGCCAGGAGTCGACAAAAGCCGTAGTAGCAGGTCCGTTGCCAGTCGTTTCGTGCTGGTTGAGTTGCCGCGAGTGCATTTTATCATCGTCTCATCCTCGATGCGCCGTTCTATTCGGCGTGAGGGTGGAGGACGACCACGAAAGCGCGAGGTCATCAGGAAGTAGCAGGAACGTTGACGTCGCCAACAGTGGTGGCGACAACGAAAACAACGACGTCAACAACGATTGTGGAATCATTAATAGCCAAATATCCAATATTATCATCAACAACAACAATAACAATAACATCATTAACACCAACTGCTACATCCAAGATTTAAAGTGGGACAAGGAGGTGCCGGAAGCACCACCCGAGAACCGCCCGGAAGCATAGCGAAGAAGATGGCCTTCAACGAGGTATGTTGTAATTTTTTTAATTTTTTATCTCAAGCAATTGAAAGGAATACCTTAACCTCACTCTCGACAAGTCCAGCTGGCAAATTGTCAACATTATTCTTTACAGAAGGTAAAAAAAATGAGAAAAAAAAATAAGCTACTAATGTACATGCATAGTTATTTTTCTGCTTTTTGGAGAGACTTTTTAAAAATCATTGTAATGAAGACAAAAAAATTGTGGAAAAAATTAAATTACCTCAACATGGACGCATGTTTGCGCACCGCGGTATCAGTTTGGCGCGCACATATTTAACCTGATCTATGTAGTTATAAAGGTGAAAAAGAATGCGAATAAATATAACCTTATCTCATAATTTTAATTACAATCCCTTATCAATTAAAACCGCTATCACTAAGCGGTTTGATTAGGTACTAGAAATATAAGAAAATATTTTTTTAGCCAGAATTTGTTCATTTCAAATAATTAATTTATCATTATAATAAATAAAGTTTCATTTAAATATATCTTGATAATTCATTTAACGCGGAAGTTGTGTAAATCATTTTTCTATTTCTCTAACGATATCTCGATGACATTATGTAGACTGGTTTACTTATATTATTACAAGTCTATATGCACTATCATATGCGCGTCTACCAAGCCATTCAAATGATTACATCATATTACACGACGATGACTGAGCCCCTGGAACGTGCATTTATTTCTTTCACGAATTACATAACCTACTACTGAAATAATATTTTAGAAGACGACTAGATTTATATACATTTTTAATTTGCCTCTTTCTGTACTTTTTTTTGACCTGGACAACCAACTATTGATTGAAATATGTAATCCGGATAATACATCATTTTTCTGTCGACATTATGAGCAGCTTTATGGCTTCTTGCCACAGTATGAGTTTCAGATTTCCACTGACTGTCACAATATTCCACTTTTTTTTTTAAATTCCATCTCATCTGATACGTTTTACACTCTTGGAATTATATTTTATAATTGAAATGGCTGTAAAAAAAGATATTAATTGGAATTTAGATGGTCTTTTTGAGTTGTAAAAAACTTTATCAGAAGAGTAGTATAAGCATTTTCAAGAGATATGAAAGAAACTGTTTAACATTATTTGTCAGTAGACTATTAATGTGAGCATGAAAAATGTAATAAATTTTTTAAAAACATTCAAAAACAGATAACTCAATTTTTATTAATTTTTCATATAGAATGGCATGATTTTGTTGTGTTATTTTATTGCAGCTTTCTAAGAATTTCAAAGTGTTTATAAGCAAAAAACACCGACAGTATGAACACGAATTAGATTGGTCATTTTTATTCTTTGATGATCAATAATCTCATTTGACAATGATACATAAAACAATGATGATTCAATGTTTTAGTGTTGCAAAAAAGTGAAAAATACTTTTTTATAAATATTCTCTTTTTGATTTAATCTACAAAGAGGAATAACATTTAAGTAAATAGATTAACTGTTTAATATGAAATTGATAACATAAATTTACGTAATTTCAGGTGAAACTTGAAATAGCAAATAGGAAAGTAGTCAAATTTTTTTCAATATTTATTTAAACTATTTAACTAGATTGAAAGTAAATATTTATTTTAGTTTTTTTTTGTTTTTTTTTTTCTAAGATAAAATAACAACTATAAATAAAAATTGCTGAGTTAATTTTTATGCAATCAGAACAGAAAATTAACTGTAATGTATCAACCTTATTTAATCACCATACTTTTTAAATTTCAATAACCTACTTTGCATCAATAACATTTATTTTATTCTTTTGAAATCATTCTTTTGAATGAAAATATTTCAAAATAAATCTTTCACAAGAAGTAGTAAAAATTTTTTTAAAACAATATAAAATTGATGTTTGATATTCCGAAGCACCTAAAAAATGCTTCCTTCCGTTAAAAAAAAATAATCATTATGATTCTTTACATATAATGTGGAATATTTTAATAAACCTTATTTAGGTTAAGAAAACGAAAAATGATTGATTCTAGAAGAAAAAAAAGCAGAAATAATATCGACATATTCTAAGTATACTTTCGCTTCAACAGAACATCAATGACGCGTGGGCATGAACCTTAGTATCTTAAGAGTTCACTTCAGCACGTATTTGTTACTAACGGGACATTAACCTAACATTCATCTTTCTTTTTATATCTTTTTTTGAACTCTCATCCAATCCAGCTCCTCTATCATAAAAGTACTCCTTATAAGTACACTGTTGTAAACCTACGTACTAGTTGAAATCCCTTTGAATTATTCCGAGAGAGATTCTTTAATTCACACATGAATCCTCCATCTGATCATGAAAAGGGATTCCCAGTAAATCTTTTCTTCACTTTAACTTGTTGTTGAACGCGTAGCAGTATTCAAGAAGTATCAAACGGTCTCTTCTATATACCGTTTACTTGCTTCAACGAACAAGCGTCAGCAGAAATTTAACCATAAATCCTTTTTTATTTATTTCTTATAATTTTATAAAATTATAAGAAATAAATATATGTATACTTTTTTTTAGTAAACCTTTTGCTGATCATTTTTTTTTTAAATTTACACTACATTAAAATCAACTTAAGTTATGATTTTTTTAACTGTTAGATAATGATTGTGAAAAAATTTATTTTTCTTCTTCTCTTATAGAGTTTTAAAATCAATTTTTCTTTCTTATCTTTTTTTATTGTAACAAGTTTCATTGATTAAATCTTATCAGTATTTACAGGTAAATATGGATTATATTGAAAATAATCAACAAGTTTGATTAATAGTAAAATATATATTTCAATGAAACTATGAAGTTTAAATAATGAAAAAAAAGATTTAGGTCGTAAACAGTTGACTATATAATTTATTCAATGTGATTTTTCTTTGTTGACTAAGGTCAAGCCACAAAATAACGTACATTGTCCTCATTTTCGACCCTTCATTATCTTAAAAATGAATAAGATCATAATACTAGAATAAAATGAAAGTTAATTTGATACTGCCAGATTAAGTAAGTTTAGATATAATAAAATAAGATCATTTATTCATTGTAAATTTTAAATATCAAGTTTTTTATGTTAATTTTTTCCATTAATTACTTTTTTTCCATTGTAGATAATCTAACTTTGTTTTAAAACATGAAAAATGTTTTATATTCAGGTTTAATTGATTAAAAGTAATAGTTATGTAGAGTCGATTTTATTGAACAACTTATAAAAATTTGAGAAAGAAGAAATATTAATAGAGCAAACTATTGTCAAAGTAAATGAATTATTTATTCAAATGAATAAATAAATATTTTTGTTGATTCAATTAAACTCAATTTTCCAATAAAAAATGATGTATAACAATACAAAAATGATATTATTATAAATAGCTCTACAACTTTTTACGTTATTCATGTACTTACATCTGTTATTGTAGTACAAAAAATTTAACAGTAGATTAAATTAAAAGGATTAGTGGAACAAGGATTATCACAAATTATTATCTCAATTAAACTAATTCTTATACTTTTTATTTACTTTATGTTTTCTTTAGGTAACTAACTAACTTATAATATCTACATACATCATTAGAATATGCCAATTAAATATTTGAACAATTTTAATTATTTGACTAGAGTATAAATTACTTTTTAGAGTCTCAATTAGCCAGTATTTAGTTCTCAATTTATTTTAAATAAAAATATTATAAAAATTTAGAGGAAAATTTTCTTCTACAACATCAATTTAGTTGATCTTAATTTATAGTATTAAGAAACTAGACATATATTAGTTTGATATTTTTATACATAAATACTATTATAAAATTATCGCAGTTTATAACATTTGAGTCTAAAAAGAGCATCAATAACAAGCATTCATTTTAATTCAATTGAAATTGATTATATGACAAAAACTGAATAATGGAAAAATACCATCCTTTTGACTCAGACAATACAATTTTTGTATTTAATCAAAACAAACTCTTGATAGATAAGTATACAATTACAATGATTTTAATGGATGTTTGAAATAACTTTTAAACAATAATTATTATAGCACCATAATTCAACATTTATTTTAATAAATTCCTTGAATTATTGTGGAGTGTTGGTAAAATTTTCAGTTCTATCGCTGCTAAATGAAAAGAAAGAAATCGGTCGAATTGTCAAGGGTAGGAGAAAGGATAGGAAAAAGAAGAAAATAGGGTTTTCGGCGTCGGCATCAGGATGCATAATATAACATCCTCGAACTATCAAGGTCCTTGCC
This sequence comes from Chelonus insularis, assembly GCF_013357705.1. NCBI lineage: Eukaryota > Metazoa > Arthropoda > Insecta > Hymenoptera > Braconidae > Chelonus > Chelonus insularis. Next base: position 407,944 of record NW_023276546.1, on the reverse strand, counting down.
CCAGGAGCCAGCCAGACGGTCGATGCCCAGACTTGCTTACTCACTCTCTTCTTATCCCCTTTAAGTAGTCTCACACATCTTCATCTTGTGCAACCTTGGAACCAAGTTAGATACTCAAAGTCAAAAAATTAATATCCAATTTTTTTCTAAAAAAAAAAACCCTCTAATTTATACGATTGATTAATCATTCATCAAAAATTCTCCTTCACAACTGAATCGAAAAAAAATTTGACTTTAATTAATGAAAAAAATTGGTAAATTTTTCAAGTAAAAGTGAAAATCATTAATGATAATATTGAAGCTGAAAAAAAAATTGGCCGCGCGAACTACAATTGTCTAGAGTCTAGACAAACATATTCGGTTTGGGGGTTGAACGATGCGCGTGGTGGTGTCAAGGAGCTGGTGCGCCGACGCTTGGTGATGTTGTAGCGTGGTGAACAAGGGAGAAAGGGAGTACAAGTCTGACGGATAAACGCTAAATTCAAGGGATGCCGACTACGTGTGGCTTCAGTCGACGCGCGACGTTTTGCCGGACTTAATCAAGTTTTTTCTACTTGTCCAAAAGACACTAATATTTATTTGCTTAATTATAATAAAAATACACCAAAAAAGTGCTCGAAATCAACATTATATCAAGTATAATCATCATTTAATGATAAAATAAAAATAAATAATGAACATTTGAATAAAAAATAATAATTAAATAAAAACCTTAATAACTAATTAAAATGAAAATTTTAAATTTTTAAATAATCATTTAACCAGAACATCAATCTTGAGAATAATTATTCGACAAGTCTCTGTTGATTATCAGAGAGTTGAATCAAGGATAGAAATTGAAGCGCAAATATTTGATATTAATTTAAAGTAATTCCGGAAGGGAATCCTCATCGTGATCGGGTCGTTGACTCTATTTCATTACATTCTCACTCTCTCTTTCTCTCTTACTCTCTCGAGTCTCGGTTTAAATCGTATACCCGCGAGTTCGCAAGTAGACTATCGATCTCAACGACTAACTGCACTAAAGACTATTTTTAGACCAGAAGAATAAAACTAACTGTCGATGTAAAGTGAATTGAAACCACGCGGTGATAACGATGGACCGACTGATGAAAGAATACTATAGGTTGTTTTGAATTGTTTATTATTCACATATGCATATAACATATCTATGTGGCGACTTGATGAGCCACTACTTTGTCTTCTTCCTTTAACTTCCACCTGTCGATACGTCCACTCGTTGAGTATTCTATTGAAAAATATCCATTAATGTTTGTTGTCATGATACAGTCGAAATATCGATCGGTAAATATTGATACTATTTTATATTAATTCATGTTACTGTTATTTTCTTTTTTTTTGTTTTGCGATTATTAATAATAGCAAAGGAATTTCTTTTTCTTTATGCAAGATTGGAATATTGCCAGTGTTTTTGAAGGAATAGAAATAGTATTAAAATATCAAAAAAATATCAATTAATTGGAAGAATGTTTGCCGCTATGGTTTTGCATAAAAATTCAAAACATAATAATAAGTTAAATAACAATATTCATAATAATGATGATCATAATAATGGTAATAATAATAATAATAATAACTCTAGTCGACGTAGTTCAAGAAAAAGTTTTCGATCGAATGTTGTAAATAATAATGTTATCAACATCACAAATGATAGCCAAATCAATGACAATCATGCATTTAATGCGACTATGGTAAGTTATTAATTTAAAATCACATTTAAATTGATTCGCTTATGTCTATTAATATTTTTGAATATTCATATTCAAATATTTGATTTATTGATTTTTGTTCTGTAATTATTATATTTAGAGAAATCAATGAAGTGAAATTATTGAAAAAAAATTATGAACAGAAATGTGTAGAAGAATAATTAACGAGTTATCGAGAATTAGAAATCTAATGAGTTAGAGAGAAATTGAATAAATCTTTTTAAATGTTTAAATATTTAAAATAATCGTTCTTATATATTTATTGGAAGGATGAATCTATTTTGACGTTAGTCACTTTACCAGAATTTTTATGAAGAAATTTAAAAGATTGATGTGAAAATTCAATGTGACACATTAAAGAAAAAATATTCTTTGTTGAATTTTTTATCATGTAATACTTTCAATGTCTTCTTCTTTTTCTTTCTGAGATATCTTTTAAAGCCGATCAAAAATTGATGGTTTTTCTTAAAATAATTTCAATCGAATATCAGTTAAATAAAAAAAATTTATAAAACTTAATAAATAAATTCCATTCATTATTGATAAAGTTTTTAATTATTTATATATTTCAATATAAGTTATCCCAAATTTTACTTCTTGATCAATTATTTCTTAATCAAGTGAGAGAAGTATATTAAATTTAACTTTACATATACTTATACAAATCAAGCTCAATTTCATATGGTTTACTTACATTAATAATGATTTCCGTCATTATTTAAATTTTATTTTTTATTTATTATGTCATCTCAAATAATTAATAACATCTTTATAGAATTCGTTGTTAGAATATAAATTGTATTGATGATAGGAGAAGAATGACTTGAAGTATTTAAATTTATCGATTGATAAATAGACTCTAATTTATTCATTGGGTTGTGTTATCATGTACTTTGAATTGAAATATTTTTATTCACATATTCTATTATTTATGTTATCATTTGTTTGAAATATATACTAAACATATAAATTCAATTCTTATTGATAACAATGTAATCTTATCAAAAAATAATATAAATTGTAACAAAGTTAAAAAATTTGGTAAATAGAGCAGAATATATAAAGTAAATGAGATCCTCATAGTAGTCATAGTGGTTGTAAGCGTGATTGATTAAGACTTATTAATAATCATACCATCAATTTTATCGATTTTATCGTTATTACTATATATGAGCTTAGAAGAGATAGCCACCATGTAACCATGTAATTGATAATGACACGTTTAATCGAACAATTTCAATTTATTTTTATAGCTTAGCCATTAAATTTTCATTTTTCATCTATTTTAAATGTTCCTTCATTTATTTATAGATAGTAAATTTTTGTTATCAATCATTTCCATAATTTCACGCAGTTGATTGTTTAATTTAGCCAATAGAACTGATTATATACATCAAATATTTCTCATAGTTGATCATAATTATTATGTCAATATTAACAGGCAAACTATGTATAAAGTTATCGCTCTAATTATTGTTAGGTAATATTTATTTTAAAGATATTATTATTTTTAATTTAACTTAAAATTTATCCAATTATATTTATCTGGAACATTTTTTATCACAATTTTCTTTTACAGTTTATGCTATCAACTTTAAAAGAAAAGATTAATTTATCAATGACAAAAAATTGAAAAAAAAAGTATTTATATGCAATATGGATTTTTTAAAATAAAGATATCTAGGACAGGATGATCCCTTGAGGCATAATAGTCTCTATTAATAGAGAATAATGATTTTGATTTAGTTGTAGGATTTTTTATATTTTTAGAAGTAATGTACTGAAAAATTTAAATTAAATTTTCATATTTATTATCAATATATTTCAATAATTTATCAATCATCTTTGTCATTAGTAAAATAAATTATAAACTTTGAAGAGATAATTTTTTGATTATCTAAAAATGAAATTAATAACAATGAAAAATTTTATTCTCATATCATAGAATGATGATAAAATTTATTAAATTATTGAAAAAAATAAGGAAAAAAATGTGAAGTCTAAATCCAAAGTTTATAATGAAATTGATAATTTAACGTGTAAGATTTTGCACATTGCTAAGAAAGAAAATCGTTCTCTCAAATGCATGGAAATCATCAACTATTGAAATAAAAAAATTTTTTGACTTTATAATTCTTAATGTTGAATTATCGAAATTCGATAAAACAATTTACTCTCTATTGACATTTACTCAAAATAAACACGAAATTCGCAAAAGTTTGTTCATCTAATAACTGGTCCAACGTAAATCACCCAATTCCAAATGAAATTATTGGTGAAAATAGTAGGTCGACAGCAAAATTGGAGTTACAGTCGCCCTGTGAGTGTATTATCGTGTGGATAATTATGGACTGTGATAGGAATCTTTCGTTCCTGCGTGCTTTTTAGCTTGTTACGTTTGAAGTTGGAGGAATAAAAGGGATTTCTTTGATAAAACTTTAGTCACGCTAAAAAAGTAAAAGAATATCACAAGCAAAGCTCAGGTTTTTTTTTGTTATTGTTGCTGGCTTTATCGTTTTATTAATAAGTAGAATTTAAATCGTAGGCAACAAATTGAATATGCAAAATGCAAAAGAAAGATTAACCGAGACAGGCCGAAGTTAGCCGAGTTCAAGAACTCAAGTGGTCGTAGTTGTCTCGTTGCCTTTCACTTGGCCATTCCGCTATGTGCACTAGCCCGAGTCACGCTTGAGCAACGTTATTTAACTCCTGCCATTGCGAAAGCAAATCCAAATGTTTCCCTTATAACCTGTACGTAAATATAATACATATATGATTCACTCATGTTTCATTTTCCACATCGTCGCTGCCGTTATTCCTTCAATAATCTCTATCTTAAGGCACGTCAAGTAACTTCATTTCCGATAATATAAATCTAATAAATCTGTCATATCTAATCAACCGAACAACTCTTTTCTTACCTTATTACTCAATTACAATCGATGATGACGAATTATTTACGCAATTACTTAAACTCCTTCGCTAAAATTATTGTCGCATTGTTCGAGAGATTGTTGTAGGAGGTATTGATGTCATTAATCTTCTATTATGTGATTGGATACAAGTATTAAGTAATTATTGTTACTTCTATCGATTACTATAATCAATACTGAATGATTAATAAATTCATTAAACACTTCTATTTATTTACCATTTGAATTATATTAGTGTAAGCACAATAATGCCGGTTTAATGCTGTAGAAATTTCAACTTGTCATTTTGTAAAACAAAAATGCCTTGCATTGTTGTTATTGATTCGTTACAAGCTACAAAATCCTTCATTTGAAATATATTGTATGCTTAATGTTGGATACTTAGTATTTATTAATTTTTAATAGTTTAAAATATGAAATTGGAAGATACTACGTTGAATAAAGATGCAGAATATATTATTTTGTGGTTTAAGCTGACAAGGAAGATATTTCAAGTTTTTATGAGGGGATTTTAATTGAAATCAGTGTGATTTTATATCAAATATTCCTTTTTTTATAAATGATATATTATACGCTTACGTTTAAATACAAGAGATTTTAAACAGAAGATATGGAATTTTTAATTTCCTCTTTTGTATTTATAGGCACTGATACCATTTACATATTCCGATTTATATGCAATTATTCTTATCATTAAATGCTAATAAAAATGAGAACAATTTATGTATAGAATTTTTTATTGTGTTAAATAGTAGTACGTTTAAATGGATTAAAATAAAGTTTATATTAATCTGAATCATTGATATAATTGTTTCATTGATTAACTACTAGATGATTCATTTGATTATTATTTTTTTTTGTTGCTTGTAGAGTAACGTGTAATTTTACTTTATTCTTCAAGTAAGAATAAAACATTAATTTTTATTAAATAAAATAAAATAAATAATTTTATTATTAAAAATGATTGCAAGTTTGATAAATTATTATAATATGAAATAATTATAATGTAATAAAAAAAGTAAAGAACAAAGTACTTGAAGTTGTTTATAAAAAGGACATTTAAAACATCGTCATGACGAATTATCTGTATGTCACCTTGTAGATATCAACTACCGGGTGTCTATATAATAGGAAACACTCGATTCTCCAAGTTCCGGCAACTTTTTTCCCCTCTCTTGAATAATACTCCAATGTTGGTGAGGCAGGAGTACCCGACTCCCGCGCCTTTCTTCGCGCGATCACGGTTGCCCCAGCACTTGGGTTCCTGTACCTGTCAGTTGATTTTCAAACACTCGGACTATGAAACTGCGTTCCTTCGTAACCGCTATTATACTTCTTAAAAATATCTTCTGTAGCGTTATTTAGTAGTGATATTTACAAAAAGTCATTTGATATATTTATAAAAATATTGTGAATAAATACGTCTTGTAAAATGTAGTGGTTAGTAAGTGCTTCAGTGAATTTGGAAATTTTCCAGTGGTTCCTTGGTTTATTTAGAGCATAAAATTGCTTGCACGACCACTGGAAATAATTATTCAACGTTTGGTTGCACGCGTATTCCCGACTTTCCCCAAGAATCTTTTTTTGATTGTGCCCGATTAGTTATCATACATAATTCTATTCTCATTTCTCCCTTCTTTGACCTCGCAATCAAAAGCATTTTTGCTGCTTTTAGTGTAACACTACCGCTCGAGTTAGACTTTATTTACTTTCACTTGAAACCTTAATAGACTTTCCTATGCTTCGATTAAGTTATATAAACCGTTTTGTACACTAATTATTGCTTAATGAGCGTAAGAATATAATGAAATTCAATACTATGTGTTGATATAGTCGTGAATTGACGTGGCAGCGGAAGAATGTGGGCGAAAAATGAACCTACAGGTGTGCCATAAATTTTATGTTAATAGTAAATGAGAAATATAAATTGTCAGTTTTGGTAAATTATTTCTAATATTGACAAGAGGATTTTTATATAAAAGAATGCGAAACGGCTGTCAAGCTCAGCAAACTGCGGTGATGGCTCCGCCTCACCTCAACGGCTCGGCACAGTTTATTTCCGGCGGATATGTCGGCTATGTTCCTCGTCAATCCTGGAATCAGTATCAAGTTCCACAACAACAACAACAACAACAACAACAACAACAACAAATGCAAACACAAGAGCGTCGTATGACTGCAAGTAATAGTGGAAATAACAGACCTCTTTCACACCCTCCTCCACCACCTTCAACTACCCAACGAAGTGGCAATCAGGGCCAAAAGAGCAATTCTCTTCCGCGCACGCGTATCGATACGCACTCGAGATCTTCTACACCGTCGGTGAGTCAACATTTTGTTGATCAACATCATTTTTAAGGAATACTGTATCTTTTCTCATAAAATTTGTGATAAAAACTTTCCTAATATATAAAATAAACAACACACAAAATGGAAAAATTTTAATAAAAATTCATGCTTTTAATCACCATCATTATACCCAGTAATAACTACAGTTTTGATTACTTGCTGATGAGTTTGATACTTTATTTCTACTTTTATTCATTTGTTCATTTGATTTTCTCTAAATCTTTAAGGTTATAAATTAAATAGCATTCAAGAAATCATGATAAACATTCACTTACAGAGATTTATTACTTACAGTATTTATTTCTGTTTTGTAATAAAAATGATCATTCATTCTCATTATGAAATAATAATCTCAACTCTTTCGATCTCTACTAATGTATATAATGCATGCATTTGAGAATATGTTGGTGACAATAATGAAGATATGATGGATATTTCATCAACAGTAGTAATTAATTTTTTCCGTTGATTAAAATTTAATGACATCAATAGATAAGCAATGAGTTTAAAATGATTATTTCTTGATTAATTAATATAAACTCGGCAAAAATAAAAGAACATGTGATTGACAGGAAAGTTGATTTTATATTTTGATAAGTATTAATTGCAATGCAAAAATAATTAGTAAAACTTTGTTAATAATATTACAACTTTACTCAATAATAAAGTTATGCATTAACTTTAACAGGAAAAAATTCATTGAAATGGAATAAAATGTTTTGGAGATAAAATTCATTTTTTGGAACATTTATTCTAATTATAATATACTCTACTTTTATTTTTAAAAATAGAGTGACATCATTTAAATACGGGTTGATAAAAATTTATTATTATTCACAGCTATAATAATGGCAATGATGGTGCAAGTTATGATTAAATGTTGACGACGACTTTGTAACGGTAAACTTGTCGCTGTATAGGAGAATTCTATTTTATTCGGTGCACGAACGTTTCTGGAAAACAGCTGGTGAATGTCTTATAAGTCTCTTGCGTGAGAATGCTGATTTTGCTGGGTGACACGATGGAATTGAGAGATGAGCGCAAATGCGTTTCAGGAATGCACCTCATCGGTCCGCATATTTTAAGAATAAAAATGAAAAGAGAAAAAAAAATAGTGAGATAGAGAGGAAAATTACGCCTTTTTTCAACATTTTTACTTTCGTTTTTACCAGGAATTTAATTGTCATAGTCTGAGGTTTGATATACAATAAAAAGAAAAAAAAACATTCTTCGAAACAGTTAAACTATCTTAAGTTATGTACCATGGCATTGATTCATCTGAAAAGAAGCCAAGGTAAACGACATTGCTAACAATCTGATACTTACAGAATGAAACTGAAAATGATAAAGATAATTGAAGAAACTTACGGCAACAGTTTCATTATTTTACACATTTAATTAAATGTTTAAATTACCTTCAACTTTTACTTACAATTGTTATTAAAGCATTTAATAGCATTAAAATAAATACAAAATAAGGTTATTCCAAATAATAATACTAATCTTTAACAGTTCATGTATTTCATAAATATTAACTAATTATTTTTCCATTATTAATAATTATTTACATTCATAAGCCGCTTTAATTCCTCCAAGAATTATATCACAATCTAAAAAAATATACTATCAACAGGAAAATAATATTCATTAATAATCAACAATGTTTTCCCTCTTTTTATTTAAAGTCAATAAAATTTGAAAATTATTTGTAAATTTAAATTCGATTGCATAATTATCTAGCTGATTTTTTTTGATGGAAATATTAAATATATAAAATATCAAAAATTAATGTAATTGATTGAATATTTATGGGTAAAATCTTACGTAACATAAAATGCACAAATGTTTTTCTAATTAGTTTTGTAATTATATAATAAATAAATGTAACAAAAAAATTCAATAAAAAAAGTACAAATAATCATATATAAATAACTATTTCTAATTATTTATTATTTATAAACAGTGAAATATGTTTACTCCATAATAAAAGAAAAAAAAAATTTTGGTAATTGTTTAGTTTAGGTTGCATGAACTCGATTTCCTTAAAATTTTATTATGTTGTAGAGAAAATTATGCTGATTAATTTATATACATGTATTTTTTTAAGGTTGAAAATTTAGATAATAATGTGCATTAAATTTTGTCTTGGTAGCACTTTTTCCAATAATAATGACATCATTGCGTATGAATTGGCACAACATATCGATTTCTTTGTTCACATTTGTCTGTTTCTATGATTTGCTTTGTCAAACATTTAAAAATATCCATTAATTGAAAAATCGGAGTGAATATGATCACACAACATCAATTTTTGACTATTTGTACGAGTGAATAAATTAATTTGTCATTACGCTACTCGTAACTAATTATATTTATGTTCAAGGAGTTTCAGGGTGAGGCAGGGGCCATGGTGGGGAGGTTGTTAAAAATTTAGACCAGATGTCAATACTTATTCTAAATTTTTAACACCCCTTCCTCCTCCGCCTCACCCTCAGACCTCTTCAACATCAAATATTTGCAAAATACAAACTTTTCAAGATAGTGTATATTTTTCATTTTTCAAACCTTCATAACTATGTGATGATATGTTTTTCGCGCCCAACATACCTTTATATTCTTGTTGAGCATAAAAAAATGTAAAACATACTAAAATTTCAAAGAAATCGAGCGTATACGACCTAAACCAAACAATTACCACAGTTTTTACTTCATGATATCAACATGTAAACATTAATAATAAATAAAATAACTTTCTACTTTTTAAAATATATACTATGACAGCATTTATCATGAGCATTATTATCAACCAAGTACTACACAATATAAACTATTTTTTCCATAAAAATTAATTCAATTTATCATCAAAACCATAAATAACGTAGCGAAGAAAGAAGAATATTAAAAAAAGTGTATTTCTCTAATGCTAATAAGAAAAAACATCATGATGACTTGGAACAGAGATTTAATTTGATGAAATGTATTTTTGTTACAGAAGGTTGATCCGGAGTTGATATTTACGAAACAAGAGAGAATTGGAAAAGGTAGTTTTGGCGAGGTGTTCAAGGGAATCGACAACAGAACTCAGCAGGTTGTGGCAATAAAAATAATCGATTTGGAAGAAGCCGAGGATGAAATTGAAGATATACAGCAGGAGATTATGGTGCTGTCGCAGTGCGACAGTCCTTACGTCACTAAATACTATGGATCTTATCTCAAAGTATGCTCAGATTACCATTTAATTAAAATCTCCATGATAAAAATTTTAAATTAATATATTCTCTTATTGAAAATGACCATTTTATAAAAATACCGTATATAATATTTTACATGTTGACGATGCTTGATAACGAATAAAACATCATCCCTTAGCCTTGTACAGTTCAATGGCTTGAGGATGATCTTACAATAGTAGATCATTTATGCATGATGTCGCCCATGCGATGATAATCCTCATTTATTGGATATACTAGTCCCTAGAGTAGCTTCATCTCCCAACCAAGTAATGCAGGCAGGGGCCCATCGATACTTGGATATAATTATAACGGTGCGCGCCCGGTGGCACGGTTTCCTCTGCCTCACCTATGTTCCTCTTTCTTTCTTTCTCCTTCTCTCTCTCTCTTTTGCTACGTCGCTGAGCTGTAAATACATTCCATTTTCTCTACATTTCTCATGTTTATGTAGGTCTTGGCTACCAAAAATTCAATGAACTCCAGTATAGTTCCCTAAAAAAATCTATCAGAAAAATGAGAAAGTAGGAATATTTTTTTAACAATGGTTTAATGACTGTTGTCAATTAAAGTAATTTTGTTTTCCTTTAAGAAAGTCTTTCAACTTAAATTTATTAATTGTTGAAAAAAAATACTAACAAAAAATTACCTTTTGAATAATGTCAGTAAAAACAACTAATTCTTTTTAAAAAAAAAGAATATTTTTGTGCTTGCATGACTCCCTTAAAGAATTACATATATTATTAATTCCATTTATTTACATTATTTCTACTAATAGTTATTTTTTAATTGTATTAACTTGAGGTATTTTGCAACTTATCACATTGAAAATGGTGAATAATGAATTAATTTAATGGTTTGCAGGGTACTAAGCTCTGGATCATTATGGAATACTTGGGTGGCGGTTCCACTTTGGATCTCATGAAGGCCATGAAGACCGGAAGTTTCGAGGAAATGCATATTGCCGTTATCCTCCGTGAAGTTCTTAAAGGCTTGGACTATCTTCATAGCGAACGTAAATTACATCGTGATATTAAAGCAGCCAATGTTTTGTTGAGTGAAATGGGAGATGTTAAACTAGCTGACTTTGGAGTTGCTGGACAGTTGACTAATACAACGAGTAAAAGGAACACTTTTGTTGGAACGCCGTTTTGGATGGCGCCGGAAGTCATTAAACAATCGGCCTATGATTCAAAGGTAATTTTATTTAATTCCAAAAGATGTTGATTCTATTTAACATAAATAAATGACATTTATAAATACATGTTGTCTCTTCATATTATAAGATTTATTTTAATGTATAATTGATTATAAATCACTATATACGACAGTCATTTGGCGTTAATAACATTTGTAGAGAGATTTTTTTTATTAAATAGAAAGTAAAAACTTGATAATTAAAAAACTTCTACCATAGATATTTTCTGTAATTTCAAGATATCTTCAAAATTTCACTTTTAATTATTTCAATTTTATGCATGAGAATTGTTTAATTATTTAAAATCATTTACATTATTTCAAAGTAAATATTTCATAAATTTCTGTTTTTTTTTAGGCGGATATTTGGTCTTTGGGAATCACAGCGATAGAATTAGCAAAAGGAGAACCACCAAACAGTGAGCTCCATCCAATGCGAGTTCTTTTTTTAATTCCAAAAAACAACCCACCTCAATTAACTGGAAACTACACAAAACAGTTTAAAGAATTTGTGGAAGCTTGTTTAAATAAAGATCCAGAAAACAGGCCAACAGCTAAAGAACTTTTAAAGTTTCAATTTATTCGAAAAGCGAAGAAAAATTCTTATCTTATTGATTTAATTGATAGATATAAGAAATGGAAGTCACAAAGAAGTGAAGAGTCTGAAACAGAAAGTGAAAATTCGGATTCAGAGGAGTCAAAGCAAGACAGTGATATGGATGAACCATGGATAATGACAGTAAAGGGTCCACATGGTGCAAAATCTTCCGTGCTACCAGTCTTGACGTCCCTGGATGAACAACCGACCTCACTGAGTCATACTCCTAATCACAGATCAGTTGGTCATAGTCAAGATGTCAAGGTTTACGCAAATGGTGGTGCAGGGTCGCCACCAACGGCTTTAGTAAAAAATCATTATAAATGGTCGAGGGAATCATTCAGAGAATTAAAAGCAAAACTTAATACACCGTCGCGTCCTCATGAAGCTGCACCACCACCTCCAGTAGACATACGAGAAAATCGAGATAGCCAAGAATTTCGAGAATTTCGAGATTCGAAGGAAATCCGTGATGGCAGAGATCGTGAGAATAATTCTCGAGAAAAGAGAAATAGTAAACCCGATGTGCCTGTTGTTTCCATGTCAGACCATAGATCAAACGAGGATAAACAACGACCAAGGAGTTCTCAAGAGCCAAAACATCCTCGAAGTGCGACGCTTACCTCTGTAATCTACCCTTTACTCTCAGAACTTCAACGCAAGTATCAATATTCATCAAGGGACAATAACGGAGACAACGTTGTATCTAGAAATGGAGGAGCGATTGATGAACTGAGAGGTGCCTTTGAATTGGCTGAGCGTACGTCGCCAGGAATTAATGAAACTCTTGTTCGAGAGATCCTCAAGGCCTTACTTCCAGCAAATCACTCGGAAAGTAGACTCTCTATGATTATGGAGAAAGTTACATTAAGGTGTGTACTTGCATTTTATCACGGCATAAGTTTTCGTCATGTTAGCTCTCTTATAAAAAAATTTTAATTAATTAAAAGTAACAATAAAGCTTAATTTTGTTATTTTTTATCTTCAAAACAGAGTAAAATAAATACTTTTTTCTGCGTTGCATCTTGATAAAGGTTCTCATTTAAAGAGAAAAAAAATTCAATAGCTCTTCTAATCTAATTTCATTTTTATGAAAGAACAAAATTATAAAGGATTTTCTTTTCAACAGTTTATTACTAGATAGAAATATATTTAACAAATGGCAACATATAAATATTCAATTAAAATTCTACAATAAAAAATAATCCGATTAGTTTATATAAACTTGTTATATAATTTATTTAAAAAATTAATACTTTCATAAATTTAAAATAATAATAATAATAATAATAATAATAATCATCATTTTTTTAGGGATACGTAGGGACGGGAGAGAGCGAGAGTGCACAAGAAGCTGTGGTCCGAGTACATATTAACTCTATAGAACTGAAGGCCGTTTTAATTACTAATCGGACAACGTTAACAGGTGCAGAAAAAAATTTACCACAAGTGCACCTTGCGCTTCGAAAGATTTTAATGGATCAAGAATGGAAAAAAGCAAAAACAAAAATAATAATATTAATAATAATAATTGTGCCAGCGGTCTACCCGAATTCCTGCCTATTTAAATCTGCCTCGATTCGGTACAATTGATTCGATGCAAAACTGCAAATAAAATGTTGAAGAGGGAAAGGAGAACTCGGGAATATTAATCTAAACTGTGCCCGCATTCTCATTAATTATTATTTCATCATGAGCGTATGTGCACTTGAGATTTTTATTACCAACGGGAAAGGCTTTTTTGTGCGTGGGAATTGTTTGATTTTTTTTGTCACCACGCAATTGTCACTTTGCACTCACGCGATACGGCCAGGAGGATACGAGGCACCAGTATTACGTACACTGGAGGCCATGTAAATATGTATGTAGCTCAATAAGATATACTTATTGTTATGGTCGACATGTCGCCGACTGATTTCCACACTTTCCGACAAGCATTGTAGGTTGTGTTCCACAAAGAAGATCCCTTTGCTGTTAAAGAAATGTCGAACAAGAAAATACCCCTAATTATTATCCTTCCCGATCGTTATGATTCCGATAGTTTACTAATTATTTTGTGAAGAGAACGACAATGCATCTATGCGGGCACAAGCGAATAGAAAACAACAGGGTGAGAGTGTAGAAATATGGTCTTATTTGTGAATTGAATTATCTACTGTAGACATTACTTAAACAATGATTAAATTAATTACAAAAAAAAAACAATTAAAAAATTATTCATGAAGTAGTATTTACTGATTAGAAATGTATGTAGATGTTGAAGAAAGATTTATTGTCATGAATTTATTATTTAATTTATTTTTTATTCGTATCGTTATTATTAAAAGTAAACATAACAATTAATAGTTCGAGTATCATAGACTAATAAATGATTGTTATTGAAAAAATTATTATAACAATTAAATTATTCGAAATAATTAGTGAATGATTTCCAAATTTATGTGAGTAGATAAATTTGAAATATCATTAATCCTGTATTTTCAACATTTCATCTACCCTCTCACCCTTCACTTCAAATTTCTACCCGCTTGTTATCTCCTAATCATCAAAACAATTGGGATAGACTCATAAATTTGTTTTATTTTTATTCTATTTTGTTGTAAGTTCATTCTTTATTATAAATTAATAATAACCATATTATTGTTCCAACGGTTGGGTTCGTTTTTTTCTTTTAAAACTTGTAAATTTATATTTGAATAGTCAACAGAGTAAAATTATTTCTTAACAAAAATTGTTTTTCCATTTTAAACAACTCATGGTTTTCATATATTTTCATTAATTTCTAAAAATTATGATGGATTATTGTATTGTAAGTTTTTTAATATTAGAGTATTATTCAAGAGTGATTGTGTAAATCAGAAAAGCAGGGTCTGTCAAATAATTAATGAAAATAAGCATCTGTTATTATTAATATTATTTTTTATAACTTCTCCGTGGCCATCCATGTTATTGTTTTCTGATGCTTATGTTAGTTATTCGTATCACCAGACAAGGTTGGTCAATGGTGATGAAATTACAGATCGTGGAAAAATAAAAATTAAATTCAATACAAAACTGAGCTATTTATTAATCCTGTCTAATCTATTTTTATTGATAATTTCCATTAAATAATATTTATACTTAATTATTTTATAATATGTCAACAATAAGATATAATCATTGAAATTACATTTTTGAAAGTTAAAAAAACCGCGCAACAGTTAAAGCGACACCTGTTAAATAATAATATTTAATTTAATTAATTTCAAATTTCGCGCTAGTAAAATAAAAACCTAACATTTTTTACAGTAACAACAAAATATTATTTATTTGTAAACATAATTCATAAAACAATTTTAATACAAAGTATTATTCTTGAATATTAATAATATAAATATTATTTAATCGTTATTATATTTTTCTTTGGTGTATTTAACTTGTCGGGTTAGGTTAGAACTCGGTAATAATTATTATTTATTTATTACAAAAGTTTACTGTTTCAATTACTTATTAAATTTTTTTATTCCACTAATTTCATTATAAATATTTGATTTTATATTAATTAAATACTAATTAATATTTGTTACTTATTAGATGAGTTGGTAGATTTGTACAGTTTGTGCTGATGTTTACCGGTAAAATCCCGCTTATTTTCTGGCAGTTGCTTCTAGTTTATTCGTCTGAAATTTCATTAAAAAGTTCTTCAAAATGCCGTCAAATACTCAATGTTCATTAAAGTTTGCTAAACTCAGTGATAAAGCTTTTCCTCCTATTAAAGGATCAAATCTAGCTGCTGGATATGATCTTCGAAGGTACAATCATTTATAAAGCTATCTTTTGTATTAAGCATACATGACATAGATTTCCATAATTACAATACATGTACTTTCATTTGTCTCTATAATGACTTAAAAATGTACTTCGCAGTGCCTACGATTATGTTATTCCAGCCCAAGGAAAAGAATTGGTAAAAACTGATATTCAAATAGTAGTTCCTGAAGGTACTTATGGACGAATAGCTCCAAGATCTGGGTTAGCATGGAAAAACTTCTTAAACGTTGGTGCTGGAGTTATTGATGCTGATTACAGGTAATAAAACAATCCAAAATAATTAAAAAAAATTGTCATAGATATTTAATGTTTTTAACTGAATTATTTTTCATTTTTAGAGGTAATGTGGGAGTAGTACTTTTTAATCATAGTAACACAGATTTTAAAGTGTCTGCTGGTGATCGCATTGCACAGTTAATTTGTGAGAAAATCGAATATCCTGAATTAAAGGAACTTTCAACACTAGATGAGACCGCCAGAGGGGATGGAGGATTCGGTTCTACTGGAGTGTGATTATTAAAAATCAAAAATACAGGTGTTGTAATACATCATAATTTAATTTTACTATTTTCAGTACTTTCATGTATCATGTATATCTTAAGAATGATCTTTTTTATTATTACCTTATCTTTTATTCATTTGATATAAATTTGTCAACTACCTCGTATGTAAACAAAAAAAGATAAGTTAATTTTTGCAAATAATAAAAATAAATAATAAAATGTCTCTAATATGTGAAATTTAATAAATGGATAAAAACGATGTATTTATTATTTTATCACTGAATAAAAGAGGAAATTATTGAACATATAATAAAGCAAAACATTGTTTATTTATCAAGTATATAGGAGACGCATGCGTGTATTAAAATTGTCCTAGAAATACGAGTAGATAGAGGTGAACGAGTGTCGTCGAACGACGTGGTGTGAGGTGAGAGGTGGTCACTAGAAGTCTCGCGACTGCTCACAGTGGCCAGTAGCTAAACAATGTTCCGCATGGTTAGTTGCGTATGTGGTTGATCATCGTCGTCGTATAAATACGTTAGAACGAATGATTATTTTCAAAGTGGGGTGAAGATAAAATTATGAGAAGTGGGGGGACAAGTTAACGGGGTAATCATTGTGTAAAGCAGTAAGATTGGTTGAGACGCGTTGAAAAGGCACTTTGAATAACTTATAATTTGCGAGGACTCCAAAACGAGTCTCGCTCGAGAGTTGTAAACAAAGGATGGCTGGTGAACCTCGTGTCGCTGGAAATGCAAAACCGCTAGTGCCGCTTTTTACAAAAGCCGCAGATTGTGTGTATACGAGCTGTTACTGGTAAGACAAATGAAATAAAAAGCATGATTTAAACATTTCAATATTTACTTAGTGTATATTAATCATAAATGCACTTTCATATAGTTGTATTGATGCAATATATTGAGATTACACTGTAGATACTGCGGCAGATCCCGCGTTGGATCGATACGTTGCAGTGAAACGAGCGCAACTACAGAAAAATAAAGAGCATTTCCGCCATTTTTTTCTATATATCGGACTAAACCAATCATAAACATGCGTTATTGTATTTTTCGAAAATCCCGGGTTTTTTTCTAAACTTTGATTGGCCCATCAGTCCCCTCTTTAAATGACTTTTTTGACAGCGCGAATTTACAATTTTTGTTATCATCAATTAATACATGTGTGATATCGCGCACGACATTGTTATAATCACCTGCACGCAAACCTCATTTATTATTATCAAAGCTTATACATTGAATATATTAACTTGTTTAAAGTAGAACATGCAGGAGTACTCTTTACGACGAATAAAAAAAATAAATAATCTATTAAATCGATTGTTGTATACAACATGAGTATGAATATTTAATTTTTTATATCAAAGTTTCCTTTTGTTTTCACAGCGAAGAAAATGTATGGAAATTGTGTCAGGATATTTCAACAAGACATACATCTGAACTACAGCATTGCTACGTAGTTTTTATAAGTAATTCTAATCGAAGTGTACCCCTTTGGCGTCAGCGAGAGGGAAAAGGAGACGATAAAGTTATTGTTTGGGTACGTCCTTTCTTTTTATAATCTATTTTATATCATTTTCACTCAGATAACTCTAATAAATAATTAATAATCAATTTTTTATATAGGATTATCATGCAATTTTAATTTATGCACCCGACGAGCGAGCTGTAGTGTACGATTTAGAAAGTGCTTTACCATTCCCTACATATTTTTGGAAATATGCTACTGAAACCTTTAGGACAGATGAAGCCTTGCGTCCCGAATATCACAGAAGATTTAGACTTATACCAGCTGCTACTTATTTACAACACTTTGCTTCAGATCGTGCTCACATGAAACGCGAAGATGGAACTTGGATTAAAACACCACCAGATTATCCACCCATTTGTACACCAAGTATTGTCGATTTTTTTTAATATTCATTTATTGATTTTTTTTAATTATAAGTATTTCTTTTAATAAAATTTTAAATATCGTATAAATTAATTAATATAACATTAAAAAATTCTTTACTTAAAGAAGTGTGAAATTAATATTTTTTTTACAAGATGAAAGAATAAGAAATGATTAAATTAATTATTGTATTTAATATTTTAGCTTGCAAGGATAATCTGGACTCATTTATCAGCATGGAATCTGGAACAGGTTTTGGAACAGTAATGAGTTTAAAACAATTAATTAACAAATTTTACAGACCTAGTGTCAATCCAACGTCTTCTCCAGCACCTCAGTCTCAAGCGACAACAAATTAAAAAAATTTTCTAATCAACAATATATTTATATTATTGCTCTTTGTTCCTTTTTGGAACATCATTTCACTCATTCGCTTGATCTAGTATGTTCAGATGTTATAAGTATGGCCTATGGCTTTTAATAGTCGGAAAATAAATCAAGTTAAGCAATCTTGAATTTTAAATTATCAAGTGTGCATCTGATTATCTACAGATATATTCACTTGAAGTGGAATGAATATGGAGTGAAATTGAGCCAATACTTATTCGTCTTCAAAACAAATGTTTTTTCGATCACCATATCCATACAATCTCTATGAAACATATTTACTCTTTTTCTATAAAACACTTTTTATGAAAGAAATCATCCTTTTTACCCTTATTTCCTATTAAATAATAAAGGAAACTTATAAGTCGCCTTCTTATAAGTGTTCTTGTTCTCAACAAATGAAGAATCACCGCAATGTATACTTGTTTGTCACGACTATTAACACTGTGTCAACGGTTTTTTATAATCATCATATCGAAGACTGATGTTATTCACAAACAATTGGTAAATGTGCGCTTAATAATTGATGCGGCAAGAATTAAAGAGAAATTACTTGATAAAGGATAAAATCATTAGAAAAATAAAAAAAAATTACATACATGCAATTATAAACTTTTTGCAAAATGATTACAGTGATTGTAATAATTCTTGTGATACTTACACTCTATCTACTTAAATGAATAATTTTATCAACTATTGCATTAAGAAATTAAAAAAAAATTCATTATCAAAATATTAAATAAGTTTTTTAATTACTTTATCTATTTATTGTTCAATAAAAAAAAATAATTTCTTGGGCTTTGAAGTTGTTAAATGTAGACAAATTTTTTGGAAAAATTTTTATTAACGTATCTGTTTTTGGTACAGTTTTTAAATTTTCTCAACAACGAATTCTATCAATACTTTACTTATTTTTATATTCAAGATTTATTGTAAAGTATTTAGCATTCAATTCATCATTTTTTTTAGTCAAACTACGTTTTTGTGTTAATTGCGGAAGCGTAACTGTTTAATCTATTATTTTTAAACTTTGAATTGAATTGTTTACTATAATTAACGTAAATTAATAAATTTAATGATAGATAATTAATATTGATAATGAATATTTAATTAAATTTTATCCATTACGTTAAATATTATATTAATAATAATATGTCAGTAATTTATGTCATATCTTCTTTATTATAAAAATTTTTCAAAAAATCTTTGCACATACATAATTTTTTTCCAAGAGAATATTTTTTTTCAACAATAAGAACAATATATAAAACGAACAAGTGACCACAGTAATAAACATTTACAATAAATACCTTCAATTATTTAATAAATATTATATTCTATTTAAATCTAATCGAATTTCTCACTATACAAATCGTCTTTCTAATGATGTACCTATTTACTTGTTCTCGTAAATATTTATCGAATTACAAATGTAATTTTATAATGAATTAAAGAACAATTTTAAAATCGTTTTAACGCAACGAGAAATATAAATTCTCTTTAAAAAAAATTTAGAAAAAATAAATTAATAAAAATTTTCCATATTTCAATTTTGAATCGTTATTTATTAATATTTCAGGCGAGTTTTGCGGAAACAATACTATCGCTTACAACAAAAAATTTTCAACTTGAACATTTTTATAATTATGCATGCCAATTAAACAAAAAAAAAAGAATATACGAGAAATATTCATGAATTATATATATACAATGTTATCTTATAAAGTCTTAATACAATTATAAAGAAAGAAATTCAGATAGATGATAAAAAATATTAATTATTAATAATTAGTTAAACAAGAATTTATATTTGTCGAAGTATGATGATATAATCTTTTTATCCTTGTTAATCTATGAATGCTTATACACAGTGATATCTTATATACAAGTGAAAAAAATGATGATCTGCGTTAAATTTTCAAATGTTTATTGTATTCAACTTGAAAAATTGTGTAATTAAAGAAACAAAATAATATTAATTACATCGATTAAATGTAAACTTCAACTTATTCTTTCATTGCTGTTTGTTTAAAACCTATGTAATACGATGATATTTTTTACATCAAAAATTGATTTTCATCCTACTTTTATTTTTTGTTTAAGTTTTACAAGTTTACGCCGAGTTTGGCCTTCACCTATCATAAAAAAAATACTTTCATTAATTAAAAAATATCTTCAAATATAATCATCATTCATTAATTTATATTTATACTAATTTAATATTTATCATAAATTATAACTAATCAACTAACGAAATTTATAATTTCATTATTTATAAAATAACATTTTCATTTTGAATTAGTTTTTTCCATAAAAACTATCATTGAGCTAGAAAATGCATCAATTTAACTGATGCAATGACTATTATTTATGATTAATAAACCACATTATATAATTAATGTGATTTATATTTTCAGTGCTTCTGTTTCAGTAAGTCATTGCAAACTCTTCAAGTTTACGTTCTGTAGTATGGTGCCATACTATAAGTTGACATTGGGATATTATTTTGTGATAAATGATGAGAATCTCCTTGATCATATTCGACATCATAATAAATGCCACTTTGATTCTAAAACATAACAAATTATTGAATATAGAACATTAAAATTAAAATAGAATGAGTAGGAACTTTTTAATGAGTTTTCTAAAATGATTCATCATAATCTTACCGCTAAAGATGATCTAGACCTCGGTCTAGGCACATGAAAGCCATTGCTTTGAGGGATTAAGTCAGCACGATCTCGATCTTGTAGTTCAGAATCTGAACTGTCAGGATCAAGCTGGCTTCTTTGTCTCGGATGTGGCGGCGCTTGGAGTCTTGGTAATGGAACAGGCGGTAATGTACTATGACAACTCATTGTTGGATATCTAAATCCTGCAGAATTAGACCTTGTCGGACCCATAGGTTCTGTCTAGAAAAAAAAGAATTTTTTAATTATATAAAAATAATAAACCATCAAAAGAAATGCATGTAATAATTTTTCAACTAATAATTAACTCACTGCATATAAATTAGCAGTAGCCATATGCTCAGTTATGTGACCCCATAAATATGGTGGCAGAGCAGAAGGTGGACCCTGCTTCACTGATGCTATAGTTCCGGCAGATCCAACTGCTGAAATTCCTCCTGGCACGTATCCATAAACTGGAGAACCCATTACATTTTGTTCTCTTGACCATCGACGGCTAGAAAATTGTTGAATTTTTTTAGAACAGTCAAATATATTAGTTTAATATAATTAAACAATGAAATTGTTTTCACACGATAAAGCACGTAGAAAATTACACTTACATGGAGGGGAGGGGTAATAAATATTAAATAATGGTTAATTACCTCCACATCACGAGACAAACTACAGTGAGAATAATAATTATTAGAGCAGCAACAGAAGCACCAATAGCTACACCTAAAACTTCGCCGTCAATTTCACATTGCGCCCCGTAATTATTACCAGTACAACTAAACAAAAATCATTTTAATTAATTTAATTTAATTAATTCAACATTACTGTAGTTAACTGCTTATTCTTTTAAATAGTATAATATAGTGTTTATTTATAATTTATGTTTCATAAAATGAATGATTCATTGTATTCTGATTTAATTTTTTTTATGTGAATTACATATATTTTCAAAAAAATCAAACTCACGAGCATTGCATTGCATTGCCTTGATAAGAGCAACTTCCACGATTATTACAATGTGATGATGCACATGAAATGCATGTCCTGCCAGCAAGGAGGGGATCATCTTTATGAGGATCTTTAAGACCTGGTTTACAGTGACAAGTAAAACCACCCCAATTATTTGTACAAATAGCAGAAGAGTTACAATCATTCAATTCTGATGATGCACATTCATCTAAATCTTGAAGACTGGAAATAGATCCAACTGGAGTATCAACAAAAACAGCACTATTTCCAATATTATTATTTCTTCTGTGTATAACACCAAGTAAATGCCTCTGAAGCTCTCCAGCTAAAGAAGGTCTCGCGGTTCGAGACTCGTGAGTTAATTTTAGTGTTGCATTTACAAAAACGCCACCTTGGCCTTTACTAACGTCACCTTGATAGACGCTATTAATTAAAGAGCCCATGTACTCATCAGAAAACGGTGTCATTGACATAGCAGACTCAATCTAAAATTGAATAAAAAATGAAATAAATATTTTAATATTCGCTGTAAAATTTATGATTAATAAAGATTTAGTTATTATCCGTAGTACCAGATAAAGCTCATATTATCAACTATTATTATAATTTTTAACACTTACGGCTTTGTTTGATTCATAAGCAATAGTTTGATACGCTTCAGATTCTCTATCAGCTAGATCATGACTCCAAGTAACTTTCCAGTCATAAATTCTATCAATTCTAATAGAAACTACGATACTAACAACCTCTGTAAATAAATAAAAAAGAAATCAAAATAAGAATAAAGTTCTGTTATTGCGTGACTCATGAAATGTATGTAAAGACTCATTTGTTATTGTTCATGAAGTAATTACTAACTTTTACATGGCAACGAATGAACCAATCGTGCATATCCAGGTTTACAATGACATGCGGATACTCCTTGGATAGTAGCACAAGCTTCATGCTGACTTGCATCACAAGTGCTTAAATCACCAACAATGCAAGTATCGATCCTAACAGGTGGTTGTGTAGGTCTTCGATGAAACGTCGGTCGTCTGGGCAATCCATTAGGTCTCGAAGTAATTGAACTAGTATCCACTTGAGGGACTGCATATCCCGTACCAATTATTGGTCCTTGTATTCGTGTAGGTTGAATGTGAGTTTTGGTGGCAACAATGTTTTCATCAGAATTATCAAATAAGTTCAAGTACGTTCTCTTGCCATCAATACTAACAAATCCTTGCCCTTCAACAGCTGATGTTAAGATAACGTCATGACCACCTGTAGGATTTACAGATACTCGGACACTCTCACCAGATGCACCACCGGGTCCTTGAATAGCAGAAACAGTTACATCAAAGATATCTCCAAGTGGAGGATGTCTTGGAGGTGCATAAGGCCTCTGAGTTACTAATCCTGGTGCTTTAGTATAATCTAAAGTATCATCTAATACAATTCCCGGTCTCGGACGATAATTGTAGTGATTTATCGAAGCTATAATAAAAGGAAAAAGATAATAATATATTGGTATAATAGAAATCAATAATGAAATACTATAAAATTTAATTAAATTTTTAGCTACTTAAGTAATTGCGAAATTGGATTAGAAAGTAAAAAAAGAAACTAAAGCAGTAATAAAAGCACTTCTGTAATAAAACTATTTAAATTTATTATTAATTACCAGGATTTTTATAAAATGTGGTAGATGTAGGATGCTGAGTCATAGTTTCAAAAAGACCAGACGACTTAGAAGTTGTTGAGGTTGGTAAGCCTTCTGTCGGAGTAGATATATGATAATTTCCACTGTAACTTGACTCTGATGCTTTGCTTGGTTCAATTATAGTCATTGTGTCACTAATTACCGGAGACAATTTATTGGAAGCTTCTGAGTTATTCTCAAGGGGCACAATCGCAGGTTGAACCTCAATTATGGTTTTTGTCGGTTCAATAACTTGAATAGAAGAACTCGTTTCAATCTTTAAAGTTGTTCGCATAATATTACGCGTAGTAGATTCTATTTCTGCTGATTTGGTTTCTGAACTTGCTTCCTGAGGAGTCAGACTCGATTTAGATGATTCATGACTATCAGAAGGTGCAACCGGTTTGATAGAATGCTCCGGTTGAGTTGGTATGGGAATTGGCTGAACGTCTGATCCTAAGACCAAAGTATTCTCGGACATTATTTGATTTTGTTTTAAGGGTGGTTGATATTTCAACGGCTTTTTTGTTGCTGTTTCTTCTGGAGTTTGTTCAGGGCTTGTTAAGTTTTCATTCGATTGATCAGTTGATGTACTGACTTGTGTAGGCTTGTTATCATTCTTGTTTTCATTTTTATTAAAGTTATCCATTTCATGAGATGGTAAAGGTTTATATGGCGGAATAGGTCGTCTGTTGGAAGGTCGATAAGGTCTATTCCAAGGTCGATTTACCGGTGCACCTGCCTCTGTAACCGAAACTCCATTTATGTAAGGTTTAGGAGGTGTCGGTCGCTCTTGAATTGGGGGCAGTTGATTGATTGATGGTTTTTCTGGTGCAGGCGGTTTATCGAAAGGATACGGCTGCTCTGGGAGGGGAGGAGGATTCATTTCAGGTGTATCGAAGTCCGGTGGTAATGGTGGTAGATCGGAGATTCTTGGCGGACCTCTATTATTAATCCTAAAAAATAAGTTAATAGTTATATAATTTTCTTTTAGATGATATGATTTTAATTTATATGATTTACGATAATAGTAATCGTTTATCAATCTTTAATATGTAAAATTTTTTAATGTATTTAAAAATTAAATAGAGTAAAACGTAAAAGTTAAAATTTTTTTTATTATCATTTCTGTTAATTTTTTCAAATTTAATATTATTTACAGTTAAACTAACAAGGGGACTTATTTACTCAAGCATTAAAATTCTTTTTAAGTTACTGAAGAAGTGACAAAAGTTTATAATTTTATATAATCTACTGAATCGGGTGGTCTCACTTTCTAATTTTTTTAATTTCCGTATTATTAAACTCGAGTATAGTACCCTTAATTCTTTAAGCTTCTTTTAAAGTTTCTATCTCAAATTTACTGAAGGAAACACTATCTTCATTAGCATGAAATGCAATAAAATATAATGAATTTAATATAAAGATATTCAAGTTATGTTTATATCTTAGTTCATTATTTTCAGATCATTAAAATTAGTTCCGTTAGTAACTGAATAATATATTCATATGGATATCGCATACCTCGTAGCTTGTACAGGCTTGTGGGGTCGAATAGTGTTGGCTGCAACATTGACATTGCCATTAAGTAATTTAACAATTCCAGTTATAATGTCCTGGATATCAGGGTTTGCTTGACGATTCCCTACTGTCGCAGTTTGCATATTAGAAGGTAAAGCTCTCTCACTATAAATCCTCGGTACTTCTTGACGTCCTTGTCGTTGTTGGTTTGATCCAGTGGGATAAAGGGGCTCCGACAAGGTCAGTCCTTGCGGAGCCCCCTGCCCTTCCCCCGACTGCTCTATTTCACTTGTTGATTTGACACTTTAAAAATTAATTATATTAATTATTATATTATTTTCTCTTATGATTTATCAAGAATGTAAATATTTAACCTAAAAAATAACTGATTATCAATGAAAATTTTGTCTAAAAATAATTTCAAAATTGTCATAAAGAATAAGAAGTATCATTAATTTTAGAAAACTATGATGAAAATACTTTTCGTACTTTAAATATTCAGCTGGCTTAACTTCAATATTATTTCCATCAATATCATCGACATGTTTAGATGCCGTAGCGACAGCATCTAACCCACTATGAAGACTAGTAAACTTTAAAGAATCAGTATCTATCTTGTCAAGTCTCTCAACACTTCGAGAGCTTTGAAGTTGTAAGGTTGGATGAGTAGTTTCGAACTCACTCATCGATTTATCGTTTTTTTCTTTGGACCAAGTTTTATCAAGATGAAAAGAACTAGCACTTAGAATTACGTCATCAGATAATGATTTGGATGATGTTGGTGTATTCCGTATTGCAGAAACCTCTGAAAACAAATCAATCGACAGTAAATATAAATGATTTCATTTATCGTAAAAAATGTAGTTAATAATGTAGCTGACTACGAAATAAAATTGCAAAAAGTATTTTTGAGTTTATAAGAAATGAGTCGAAAATGACAATCATTTATGGCACTTTGCCAAGGGGCATACGACATCCGATCAATGTTGGAGCGAATCAACGGTACTCTGAGAGCTTGACATTCTAGTGACTGTCTTCCATCTCTTTTCCTCTTTATTTCTTTCAGACTCTTCGTTTCTACCTTTCTCAGAGTCAAAATCTTGATTTACACGTTTCCTCTTACGTTCAAGTACACGAGATCATTGCCCTCGCAAGCTTGACATCGCAAGAAATATGAAAAAATTCTTGTATATCCTTAGTTTTATTGGATTTAATTTGTATCAATTTTGTAATAGAAACCAAAGCCAAGGCATTAGGAAATTATTGCTTTATGAATTCAAGAGAAATAACATGCCTCTTACTCTATTGATTTTTCTTTTTAATATTTTATGCCAAATTCAGTAACTTAAAAAACAATTCAATTAATCGTGATAATAATAAAGTTAATTATTCTATAAAAAATCTTATTCAAAAATAATATTATTTAATTATTATAATTATTGATAATTATAGTATTTTGGAATGTGATACCAACAATAATAACTGAAAAAATTGTAATGATTATTTGTATGAAATATTACATTAAATTTTTGTTGATGAGTCGAGATGACTCATAAATGATAATATCATGAAAGTCGAATATAATTATCCGAGTGTACATGACTGTAATTTTGATATAACAAAGCCTTATAAATGCAACTGAGTAAAAACTAGGTGGAGAAAAAAATAGAGAATGGATTAGTGAATAATGCAGAGGACTAACGGTTACAGAAACTAGAATGTAATGTACTTATGTCGTGGAGAACAAACGTATGTAATGTCAAATGCGACTTTACTAACGGACTTGTTTCAGGGAGGAGGCTCAGGCACGTTTTTCTCGTTTTCAATTTTTCACATCAACATTTTATTGTGTATTATTTAGCTACTTTAAAAGCATCGTAAATATCAGCACGTCAAATATAATTAAACTCTTCTCAATACATTATCATTATAATTGTTCGTGTCACATACAGATGAAAAGCTTCTGTCATAGCTTAAGGAAGACATGAGTGTCGTGAGAATGTAGGTGAGTGGTTCTACTCACTAGACTTGAGGATCAGAATGCTGGTTTATATCTGTCTAAAGCCTATTCACAGTGAAGAGAGAAACTCTTTACTTGTGGTTAACAGATTTTATTTTGTTCTAATAAATTGCAAATAAACCACCGTACACATCTTGTAGTCGAGGTATTTACATTTACATTTTTATCTTATTAGTAATTAAAATAATATTTTGTAGGAAAAATTCATTTGAGAAATTTTTTTTTCAAATATCTTCATTATTTCTTAATGTTCAAAATTCCTATCCCTGTATGACTGTTGCATTTCATTTTATCTATCGAAATCAATTAGTAGCCAGTTATTAGAATATTATTATTTTTAGATATTTTATTTGTTGAAATATATCGTCTGTTAAATATTTTAGATGATATGTTGGCTCATAAATATTGTGTAATAACTTCAAGCGTATTTACTTTAAGTTAATTTATTGTATTTGAGGTATCTTGTAAAATGTGTATATTATACTTTTCAATTTTTAAAGTTCTTCGGTAAATTTTAATGTAAGGGTATTCTTACTCTATTAGAACCTTAATATAAATAAAACAGTGAATATTAGTGGGAAAGTAGTTTGATAAGATGGTTTACTACATATTTACGCGATGTGATTGATGATCAATTACTTTATGACCTTTCTCAGCCTCTCAGACATATATTACATCTCTTAGGTTATAGCTAGTGCGTCACTTATGCGCAATACATGAGTGTAGCCCGGTTCTCCAGGCGGTAACGGCAGACTTAACGGTACCCCATCATTCCAGCCCAATATTTATTCTTTTCACTAAACTTACGAGCTTGTGCGTTTTATAACTCATTATTTTATTCATTATCACTTTTCAACCGACTCTATCATTAGAATAAAAATTTTTCCATATATTTGCCGATGCATTACTCGAATTATTTTTCATTATTTCAATCAATGTTAGTGGATAATTAACATGTAAGATAAAGTAGATCATTAACAATGAAATTACTGTAGTAAACTGACTTGGTCATTTAGATGTATGTTAAAAACATTCCCCATTTTAATTTTGAAATTGTGTTCAGTTTGTCACAATTTTGCGACACTTTCACGTCTAATGCGGCAAAGCGAAAGTAGAATGACGAAACCTTGCGTGTACCGGATGTGTCTGTTATTTTTTCTTTGCATATTAGTAATCTTTAAATATTTTTTTCTTTTTTAACTTTTTTGACAGAAGAAAATCTGGTAATACTTATTCAGAACGCATTTTTGAACCCATATTCTGACAAAACGTGAGTGTACTCAACAAGAAACACTTAAAAAAAAGGTAAAATACAATAATAAAATGCAATCTTCACTGGCTAGTGTTGCTTATTTAATACCAAATAATAATAGCTCTCAAAATCTTTATAATTATTTAATATTAAATAAATAATTATAAGAGTATAATTTCTATTGTTATCATATTTAAATAAAAATAAAAAGTCTGGTTACAAGTTAATTTTTTAATTTGATAAGTTATAAAAAATCACATCACCATCATTGATGTTTTTTTTTAAAAAGAAATTTAAGTAATTTAGATCAGTTAATAGCTTAATATGTTGGCAGTAAACAAAACATTAAAACTCTTTCTCTTGACGACAAACATATTAGTTAAATCGGTGCAATCTCTATTTAATCAGCAACAAACTACGGTACTTTAACTACCGCTCTCATTGCATTACATTTTACGAGCCACCAATTTACATTTCATCGTTCTCACGATTATATTCTTAAGTATTGTACTATCTTTAACAAATCAATAGAAGCTTTTATCCGTTAATTTCTCCACTTTTTTGCTCGCTTTTCATTTTGTGCTACAAATGTGTGATAACATGTAGTCCATACATGAGTATGAGATTGCATGGTACACTTGAGTGCGGGCTCTGCATCATAATTCATCCATTAAGGAAAAGAAAACCGGATCGGACAATTCTAAATACTCATCACAAAACAAATCCACTTGTCACGCAAAATTTCTTAGCTTTCTCAATTTCTTTTTTTCTTTCTTTTTTCTTAAATCCTTTTTTTTCTAAAACTTTATAAATTTTTTTCCTTCCTACTAATAATCCTTTGTCCTTGACGATCCACAAAAAGTCAAGCTTTCACCTTCAATACCATATCAGTAACAATAAAAATGAATGATTAAAAATTCAACAAAAACTTTCCACTGACGTCAATGGGTAGTTCCAGTACTTTTCATAGAAAGTGTTTATTTTACGTCACTATTAAAACCACAAAAGCAGTCGTAAACTTCACAGTAAAGTATACTTCTTCTGAGGTAAACTGTAAGAAATGTGGGCCGAAGTAGAGAAACGGCAATTTATATATTGTGTTAGAACGTTTCAATGGAAGAAATAAATATCAATACCTTAGCGAAATGCTTAAGCAATGAGATCACTAAATAAAGTCATCAATAATAGTAGTAAACGATAACTTACCCATAATTTGGAGACCTACAAGTAAGAAAATAAATCCTATTGACACACTTTGGTTTGCCATTTTCCGGTTTGAATCTCTCGAATACGGCCACAATTGCACCATTGTTCTCCAATCACTTGAAGAATCCAAAAGATACCCTGTGTACCATCAAGAGTCCCGTTCAAAAATTTGCAAGATACACTTCAGTGATAATCTATCCAACCGCCGCCATCTTCATTCCTAGTGAGCATCAGCGTCGATCGACTTCTTCACAGTGGTCACAAACATGAAAAAATAGTCCAGACTGTTTCAGCAATCGCCACATTTTTATTTAAAATTTAATTCTACCAATTTAACGTTTCTTTTTTGCCGGTTATCACTTGGCGGAGTAATCAAAAGTCTTTTGCCACTTCTTCAGTCTCTTGGACCGAATGACCTAGTTATATTAAAACTCTTGAATCATGTGGTCTAGTTGACCTTCAATATAGCCTGATTTGAATCCGAAAAATTTCATTCAAATTCACTCCGTAATTACACTTGACACTACAAAATTCAATTTATGTTGCATTTAGAATGTTCTTCTAGAATTCCATGGATTATTCTTGTAGCATAATTAAACTTAAAAAGATAAAAAAGCTAACATTAGTTTCACTGAATAATCATTTTTAAGACTGTAAATAAAACTATTTAAGACCAAGATGATTGAAGAAAGTAGAGAATAATTTGCAAATATACTTATAGAAGTAGGAAATGATATTCTTAACACGCTTGAGTTCGCGTTAACGTCGCGGTCGTTCACTTTGTACTGGCTGATGGCCACAGGCATCCACAGAAGGACGAGGCAAACACAGCTTCTCCCACTAAGGCCCACAAAGCAATGGCTGGGTCTGTGCTATAGTGAGGAAAAGCAACACCATGGTCTACTACAAAGCAGGTAAAAAATGAAATGTATGATCAAACTTGATGCTCTTGTCTAATAGTATTCACCAGCTGCAAACTCTTTTATGACGTTTTTTAGCTGTCAGCTTGATCTGTTCTTTACAGCTTAAACATCTTATTTGAGATTTTTCATGTGGGCCGCAAATTATACCAGACAATGTAAAATTTTATTGTAATTAAATTAATTATAGTTTACCCGCAGGTGAGATCTAGATAATTAGGAGAAAAAGAAAAATACACATACCGGCATCATTTTTCTTCTGACTTCACTATTCATTTAGAGAATGAGGGTTACATTCCGAGCAAGATTAAAAGATGAGGGGTAAAATCACACATTTTGAAAAGTCACGCAATGTTTTCCTAGGCTAACTCCTCATGCTGAGAATAGCAGAAAAAAATCTTCACATCCTTTAATGTGTCATTTTTTATTTTCCATTTATCACCTCTTGACAGGATTTTTCCAAAGTTCAGGTAGAACAAACATCCCTATTCTATTTTTTTATATAACAATGGACCGTGAGAAACCGGTTCGCCACATGAAAAATCAAGATCGTAAAAACGTAATTAATCATAATTTGCAGGAACTCTATATTATCGATCAATTGTGATTTATTCACTACTAATAAAGAAGAGCTCTAGCTAAAGAATCGATACAAAAGTTTGTAAACAAAATGAATGTAAACTTATCTGAATAATGCTACTTAGTAATGTATTTTTGGTTTATTTGTATTATTTTTTATATTTATTCGATTGTAGTCGTTAAAAAGATGTTTTGCAAATAATTTTTTTTTTATCTTAGAGATTGAAATAACAATTGATAATTTTTAAGTAAACGTATAGTGAACCAATTCGTTCTCTAATTTAGTAAAATCAAATAACATTACATAAGGTAGATGTTAGATTGTTAAATATCCTGAGGTTGTTGAAATAAATCCTACTTGATATAAGTTCTTTCTGGTATATCGAAAAAAAATAATGGAGCTCCATAAATACTTTCAGCTGATCAAATGGAATCAGTAGTACAATAGTAACTTTCTTTTACATTTTCTTTCCTAGGATTTTATTACAACATATATAATATGTATATACTATTTTGATCAGCTTATAATCACCATTTTTAATGGAACACACAACCCGTATCATATGCATTGTGAGTTATCGTTATTACAGTTAGCACGTTTCAGAATAGACATTTCAGGTACTAAAATTGTCTAATCTTTTTACATGTTTTGTTCCGTGACATTTGAATATTTTGACGAATGAGTTCATTTAATAAAGTCATCGTATAATGCTAAATATAGATTTACACTATAAATAAATTCGTCAAATTTGCTAAAATCATTAACTAACTTATTGTCTATCAAAACATGAAGATAAACAATTGAATATTTTATAATCAACTGAAATCTGTCAAGTAGAAAAATAGAAATGATAACGTATAAGGTAATTTTTAAATAATTTTATATTTTTTCTATTATAGATGAAGAAACTGATATAAAAGTGTTCATCAGTGAATGTTAAAGTGTATAAAGTTGGACAACAGGCGTCGAAAGAACCATCTGTAGAGAGGGAAGTAAAAAGGAAAAGGCCCCTTTTCCCCTCCTTTGAAGTCTGGCTCAAAGAGTTTTAATAATATAAAACGAGAGAAAGAGAGAGGCAAGGGCCCCATGAGGGAATGGCACCGCTCCTGAAAAATCTCTCAGCTTGCTTCATTCCGGAGTACCGTCTCGTGTGCATCGTCGTCGTTGTGGAAGGTAGAAGCATTCCATTCATGTTTTGGAATGCGCAGTGTGAGAGCGTCGTCCGGCCGACGAGGACGTAAAGATCAAGGATTCCTAAACTGTCCTCGCACATAAGTTATCAACTTTCAACTTGTTCGCCGGTATAAACTGCGATCGACTGATTTTCGTGAAGATCTATATAATCGTTAGCATTTACGCTACATAACATATATGTTTTGTTCTATTGGAGTGCCCTCACAACAGCTGCGTGCCCGTCAACAAGAGGATTGTCCTTACACTCTTTCGTCGATCATTGGTGGTAAGTAACTATAGTAAGAAATAGTGTGTACTGTGTGAAGGAATAAAATAGACAGGATGTTGAAAATATCTCACTGACACATGCGTAAAATTGAATGAAATAAAATAGCACTAGACGGGAATAAATGCCGTTGCGATTTTACGCACCAATCGCCTGGATGAAGAATTGTGGCGTCAAGGGACGACACACCAGTCAAGACAGCCACGTGGGCCACGTAACTAACCGTGGGATAACATCACGTGTTGTGAAAGCAAAACAATTTTTTGTATTGAATTTATATTAACATTTACTCTTCTTCACTCCAACTATCAACATTATTTATAATGCGTATACGAAAAGTACATCAAATATTAATAGCTTTACAAGATTAGTTTTATCAAAATTAATAACTTCACTAGTACTTCATTATATTAACTTATTAATAAACATGGGTACTGATTATTAATGTTATCAAGTATGAAATGTGCATTAGTTAATTTTTATTAAGGGACATTGATGAAATCTTGTTCTATGAGTTTTCATACAGTTATCGTAAAAATTATTGCTAATAACTTTGGAAACTTAATAACGAGAACAATACAACCAATATTTGTCCAATAATCGTAAATTATTAGTAGTTTAAAACTTGTTTAGAAAATATTGCTCTGAAATTTGTTTGAAAAAACATTTCAATAATTACTATTAATTCAAGTTAAAGTTGTTTTATGAATATTAGGTCATGGTGACAATTAATTGTACTTTTTTTTTAATTAATTAATTTATACTGACATAAATGGACTTCCTGTAAAGATTATTTTTATTTCTATAACGATATTTATATATCTCAATTATAACAGTGAAAAAAATTTAGAAAAATATGTAAAAGATATGAATGTAGTATTTAAAAGAGGAATATTTAGATTACTTTTTCTTTTATGTTTTAAATAATTTTTTCTCATAATTATGCAATATATCACATATACCTCTATTCTTTCCAGGGAATGGATGCCGAGATAAGAGTATGGAAATGCTATTTAGCTATTTACCTTTCATCTTAAGCGCCGGCTATTTATTAGTTTTTTTATCAACCCTTCTACATTTTTTTATTCCTATTTTATAACCTTTGACATATTTTCTTTCTGCTGGATCATATATTATTACCAATAGGACAATTTTCACTTGTAATAATTTTCTAGAATTCCAAAATCAATGCAACTTTCATTGTAAAATAATTAGTTTAAGAAATCAATATTATATTCATTTTTGGAGGTCTCTTTGAATTTCGTTAGGCTTAAGAAGACTTATCGAGACGGGAAGTTGATAAAAAAAAATCTATGATGTAGAAGTTTCTTTTGCTTCAATTCTCATTTTAAAATTTCTGCGATTTTTTATTTATTATTAGATCATTCATGTTATTTATTTATTTACAATTTATTAGGGCAAAAATTTTCAATATACTATCGTAGAATATAATTTAATTTATTATTTAATAAAACTCAATTATATCATTAATGAAGTTTTTACTTAATAGTTTTATGAAAATTTAATAAGTTGATATTAATGATCAGTTTCATATCAAATTGAAGATTGACAATTATCAAAATTGATATTTTTAGATATATTCTATTGATAGTCAATAGAGTGAATTAAAAAAATTGACACTTATATAAACAAATGTCGCAAAGATTTTAGTAGATTGTGAGATATCGTGGGCCACTGTAGTTCGTTTGACTTCAGGTGCCCAAGCGTCGAAACAAAGACGACGAGTATGAGAAAGAATGTTCAGGGGCATCGATATGCGGTCAACAAGTCAGGCAGGTGCCAAAGCAGATGTTTTCCCCTCTCACTTCTATCTTTATCGTCTGCAAAGTCTGTTTTCAAAGTAATTTTTTAAGTTAAATCCTCATTACAAAATTTATTATCAATCTAAAAATAAATTTCATTTTTTTAATTAGAGAATTTTGGATAATACTTTTTCATTGGTTTCAGAATAAAACTTGAAAGATGTGGTGATGGCCGAAAAACGACGGCCCCCAAGTTTGGAGCCACCGACAGACTCGCCATCTTCATCTTCTCCATCACCAAAGAAATCCAAATTAACTGAATCAAGTATAGATACATCAGCTGAAGATATCAAAGATCTTGAAGCCGATGAAAGCCTTGAAACTAGCGAACAGTTGTCACGTAGCAGTGAATCTCTTGAAATTGAAGCCCCTAAAGATATTTTGGAAGTCATCGAACCTGTTGCCGGATCATCTCAAGTTAATCCCGAAAAATTAGACCAATCAGAAAAAAGTGCGAAAGCAATGGGAAAAAAAGTTGACAGTTCATTAGTTGGTGAACACGCTCATTATCAGGAGTTAACTTTGATCGGCGATGGAGCTTATGGTACAGTTTATAAAGCGAAAGATTCATCAAGTGGTCAGGTAGTTGCGTTAAAAAAAGTGCGAGTTCCCTTAACAGAAGATGGACTTCCGACGTCAACGCTTCGAGAAATTGCTGGACTCAAACAATTGGAAAGGTTTGAACACCCAAACATTGTCAGATTGCTTGATGTTTGTCAAGGAAATTACCTTCAGGTTCCCAGTGATGAACAAAATGATAGGATTAGTCGTGGATTAACTTTGTGGTTAGTTTTTGAGCATGTAGATCAAGATCTTGCATCGTTTATCTCTGCTTGTCCACCAGGAGCATTATCCTCTCAGTCAGTTAGACAAATGTCCAAAGAAATTCTTCAAGGAGTCGATTTCCTACACAGTCATCGAATTATTCATCGAGATTTAAAACCACAGAATCTTTTGGTTACTAAAGATGGCAATATTAAAATAGCTGATTTTGGATTAGCTAAGACGTATGATTTTGAAATGAGACTGACATCTGTGGTAAGTTGATGTAATAATTAAGCTTTTATTAATTTATAAATAACTGAAAAATTTATTGTCTGTTTATAATTCAGGTAGTAACATTGTGGTATAGAGCACCTGAAGTACTTCTGGGATGTTCTTATGCAACACCAGTTGACATTTGGTCTGTTGGTTGCATTATTGCTGAATTAAATAGACTCAGGCCTTTATTTCCCGGTACTAGTGAAGGTGATGAGTTGGATAGGATTTTCCAGTGAGTTTAATTTGACATATAATGAATTAATATATCTGTTGAACTATTTTTTTTTTGTATACCAGTAAATTATAAATAATGTTAATTTTTAGAATTATTGGAACACCAAATCAGGATGAATGGCCTAAAGATGTGTCTCTAAGCTGGACTGCATTTCCATATCGTCGTCCAACGCCATTGAAGAATGTAATACCTGACATAAATGATGACGGTTTGGATTTAATAGGAAAAATGTTAACATTTAATCCACATATTAGATTAACAGCAGCTCAAGCTCTTCAACATAGGTATTTTATTAATTCAGGTTCTCCATCCTGATAAGAATCTTAATTGTACGAATATTTCTAAAGAATTGCATTTTGTTAACTATTCAAAGTGTGTATGAATATTTAGTAGTAAATTTTTTAACATATCTAATGTATTCGATAATTATTTTAGATAGAATGTTATTTAAATAGTTCGTGTGTATTTTAATTTAATTAATTAGGCATTTCCGGTGATGCCTGTGAGTGCCTTAAAATATGAATCGATGTATTATTATATAGATAAAGCCGTTAGTTTATTTTTATAATAGTTATTATTAATTATTCAACAAGTCTTAAATATTAGTTGAAAAATTAATATGTAAAATTCTTAAGACTGGGATCGTTAAGATCCATTATAAGTGCTGGAAGTTTGAAAAATTTCCTAGCTTAAACCAGAAACAATACTGCCATTTTTTCATTAATTCATGCTTATGCATTTATTAATTAATTATTTTTTTGTAGTTTTATTTACTTATACTTTTGTATTATATATTGTATGCATTTTTGTTGTCTATATTGTCTCATTTATTTATAAAGAAAAATAATCTGTATTAAAATTTTGTAAACGTGATGAAAGAACGTAATAATTAAAATAATTAGAGACTGCATACATGTTTAGTGGTAAATGTAGAAAATGCAAATAGAACACATTTTATGTGTTATTTTATATCCACATTTATTTTAAATACAATGTTCTTGATATAATCAAGAAATTTCAATAAAATTGATATCAATAAAAATCTTTTCATAAATAAAAAAAATTATTTTGTGTATTAGCTTTTTTTGTACTGGCTCGGAAAATTTATATACATCACGTATATATCACGTGACTTTGAAATCAGTGTCATTTTTTTGCTTATATGTATATTTATAGTTACAATAACAAAATTGATTACTACTAGTGATTATTATTAATGTATTGATAATGATATTATTAAAGTCAATCTTGAAATTTTCTAAATATATAATAAATAAAAATTTATATCAACCGGCAAGTTTTTTGCCTATACGAAAAATGGCGTCTGAAGTAGAAAAAGCTCAATCCGCAGCTCCTGCTGATGATACGATTTTTGGAAAAATACTTCGCAAGGAAATTCCTTGCACATTTATTTATGAAGATGATCAGGTATTTCTTCACTTTTATTATGAAAACATGTAATTATTTCTACCAAATTCGTAATAATTTAATGAAATATTTCTAACCTATATAACGTTATTTTATAACTAAGCTAGTGCATTTTAATTTGACTTATTCTCAAATTAATTTTTTAATTTTTTTTAGTGTGTTGCATTTAATGATGTGAATCCTCAAGCCCCAAAACATTTTCTTGTCATACCTCGTAAACCAATTGCTCAGCTATTTACAGCAGAAGATGGAGATGAGGCTTTATTAGGACATCTAATGAATGTAGCACGAAAAGTCGCAAAACAGGAAGGCCTTGACAATGGTTTTCGTCTTGTAATAAATAATGGTAGAGATGGAGCTCAATCAGTATATCATTTACATTTGCATGTTCTTGGAGGAAGACAGATGCAGTGGCCACCTGGTTAAAGTATTAATATCTATCTATTATATATCATTCTTATTAAAAAAGTAAAATATTACCAATTATACAATATAATAATGCATCAAATAAAAATAAATCTTTTTATTAGTTATTATCATTAAAAGTTTAAATTTCAAAATCTTATAAAAAATATTTAAACTTTTTTATACACTTTAAATTCATATTCAATCCCATCTTCTTCTTGTATACCTTTAGGAATGTTAGGATCACTGGTAAAAAATACAACTTTATATGAGAAATAATTATTAACTAAAATTTGATAAATATGTTATTCAGTGTGACTTACTCGACAACTTCAAAATTATGTGGAATAGATGGAAAAAACGTATCACATTCAAATATTCCTTTCACTTTAGTTAAATATAATCGATAAAAATAAGGTGACTCCATGGCTTCCTAAAAAAATATATCTTTTAAATGCCGTTAATAGAAATTACGATTATTTTACTATATTAATATTGAAATAATATTTCAATTACTTTGTAGACACTATGTCCACCGATTATCCAAATATTTTCTACTTTTTCTTGTAATTTAGGCTGACAAATAATATCTAAAGCTGCCGAAAGACTTTTGCAAACAATAGCCTCATCTCCTAGATCTCTATATTTTCATATACAATGAAAAACAAAACAAAGTTAAAGAATAAAGTTTTTAGAAAAAATAAATGTTAATAATATAATAATTATTTACAGATTTTGACTAGTTAAAACAATATTAATTCTGTCTTTGAGTGGTTTGTATTTGTTTGGAATGCACTCCCAAGTCTTTCGACCCATAATAACAGCATTTTGTTTATACATATCTTTAGTTTTAGTTGTGTTTTCTGTAAAAAATGCCATTTCACTCCTAAAACAGAAAATTTAAAATAAATAAAAGAATGTTTCATGAGCAGTAACTATGATTGCACAGTCAAGTAATACTTTATTAATAAACATTAGTGGATTATTGTAAGAAAGTTAATTTGTTTAGAGCTAATATCGATGGATTCTTTTACTTTAGTTTCCACGGTAATCGTCCATTTATTCCAATTCCCATGTTGTCACAAGCTGCAGCGATTAAATTTAATTTTAATTGCATCTTTTTAATAATTCTTTACAGACAAAATTGAAAACTCTAAATGTACAAACTAGTATGAATAAGTTTCAAATTAATCTAACAAAATGATAGAAAGTTGATGGCCTTATTTATACAAGAATCTAAAACATTCGTATTCGACCTCGTGATGAAACGGTTTATTATTATTATATTCTAAGGCATCGGAGCAGTGGCTCCATACAGCCGTTCGCTTTCGGTAGT
This sequence comes from Chelonus insularis, assembly GCF_013357705.1. Taxonomy (NCBI): domain Eukaryota; kingdom Metazoa; phylum Arthropoda; class Insecta; order Hymenoptera; family Braconidae; genus Chelonus; species Chelonus insularis. The sequence continues at coordinate 368,739 of NW_023276546.1, read as the reverse complement.
TTGAGTAACACTGATGTGAATGGAGTAAACTGTAGATGGTGAGACGATAAGGTAGGATCTTCTAGATGGTAAGTTTCACTTTCTTGAGGAAGTTACAAACGATGTGGACGAGGCGAGTAGAAGGCTGGCTGAGAATGACAGTGATATCCTTGACGAATGGGATAATCAGCTTCTTTAAAGCTGTAACGAAGGCGATGCGTTCTGAGTTGAAGAGAGGGCAATCCCAGAGGAGATGATTGATATCTTGAGCTAGGGATCCACAGTTACAGCGCGGCGATTGAACCAGGTTGAAGCGATGAAGGCTGTGATTCGAGGTGTAATGGTTGCTTCTAAGTCTATTAATAGTAACGATTTCTCTTCTTTCAAGACGTAGCTTATCAAACCAGGGTTTGGTAGTATCTCGGTAGTAATGGGTGAAGTAGGCTGTGCCTTTCCAATTAGCTTGTTGAAGAAGCAGGTTCCTGGTTTTACAGACAGTGTTGGATCTGAGAAGAGGATAAAAATCAGTGTATGGAAGCTTGGTCGACAGATGATGACCATCTCGAATGGCTGCTTTTGCTAGTGAGTCAACATGCTCATTCCCAGGGATGAGAGAATGTCCAGGGATCCATGTAAGGCTTATTTCGAGGCCTAGAGAGTAAGCATCTTTGAGGGTTTTGAGGATGAGGAATATGAAAGGAGCATTTTGATCGTAGCTAGGGTTCTTAAGGGTTTGAAGTACGCTGAGTGAGTCAGATAGGATAATCGAATTGGGAATGCGTAAGTGTATGATAGTTAGAATAGCTTGATGAATGGCAGCTGCCTCTGCAGAAAAGATAGAAGCGTACGAGGATAGCTTAAATTTAAGCTCGAGAGGAGGGTCGGCACAATAGAGAGCAGCTCCAACTGTGGAGAAAGTGTCAGCTTTAGAACCGTCGGTATAAAAGAAGGTAAATTCAGAGTGTGTGTTGATCAGCAGTCGTTCAAACTCAGAGTTAATCGTTTCCTTAGTGGCTGATTGAAGTCTTCTTCCATTGGATAGGTCAATGTTGATTTCTTGAAAAGGTAGGTCATATGGGAATTGATATACAATGGGGCCGAACCCCTCAAATACTTTTTCCATGAGGAAGCGAGTTTTGCGGAAGGCATGTGGTAAGACGTTATCACGAAGAGCTATGGAATCTCGAGTAGGGTTAGCTAGAATAGAGATGTGTAGGTCGCGACAAGAGTCGATTGCCATGTGGTTCTGGAAGGACGAGGATCGCAGGAGGAAGCGACAGCATAGTTCATAAATCCGATATTTTATTGGGTGTTCTTTGGCCTCAGCCAAGAGGATGTTCGTGGGGGTGGTGATCCTTAGGCCAAGAGCTAGCCGGATCGCAGCGTTTTGAATCTTGGAGAATTTATCGAAGTGAGTATGATTTCTGAAGGAGAAGATGTGTGAACCATATTCCCACTGACTTCTAACAAGCGAGCGGTAAATGTTTAGAAGAATGGAGGGATCAGCACCCCAATAAGTTGACCGAAGAACTTTAATAATTGAAAGGAAGTTTTTCGCTTTGGAATGAATGTATTTATAATGAGGAACAAAAGTTAATCTGGAGTCGAAAATAACTCCTAAAAACTTAGCTTCGGGGATCGGACAGATAGGAGAGTTGTTGATAGTGAGCGAGATGTTGGGAGGGATTTTCCTATTAGAAAAAATAATAAATTGAGTTTTTGGTGCAGAGATATTAAGGTTACGTTGCAGAAGGAAAGGAGTCAGTTTATTTAGTGAGGTTTGCACCCGATTTAAAGCTACTTGCAGATTACGATCAGATGCAATGATATAGAAGTCATCAGCGAATTTGAGGAACTTACACTTGGAGTGAATAAAGTTAGGGGCTTTGGAAACATAGAGATCGAATAGGATAGGGGCAGAAATAAGACCCTGTCCGACGCCTCTGTTGACGAATTGGGGAGAGGAAAGAGAGTTGCCTAAAACAAATTGTAGGCTTCTAAGGTTGAGAAGGTTAAAAAGGAATTGACAGTAATTGAGGGGAAGGCCGCAGTCCAGAAGATCTTTTATGAGTATACTAGGTACCACGTGGTCGAAAGCCCCGACAAGGTCTAAACTAACCACTACTGAATATTGGCTGTTAAGTGACGCCTCGAGGATTTCCGCGTTGAGGGTCGCCAGAACATCCGCAGTGCTTCTGCCCCGACGAAAGCCGAATTGGCAGTCCGGAAGCAGGAGCCTGTTTTCTGCCCACCAGGTGACTCTCCTCATAATGATTTTTTCCAGCAATTTTAGAAAACAGGATGCCAGGGTGATCGGTCTAAACTTTCCAGAAGTAGGTTTAGGAATAAGATAAACTATAAATTCCTGCCAGGATGTAGGGAAAGAACCTGAGGAAAAGATATCATTAAATGAAGATAACAGGGAGTTAAGAAAGGAAGGAGGGAGACGTTTAATGACGCTGTAAGGTATCTGGTCTAGACCAGGAGAAGAGTTCAATTTGGTTTTAGAGAGAGCTGAGGTAAGTTCCGTTAACGTGAACGGAGTGAGTAGGAAATTGTATTTTGGAGCTGCAGGCCGTGGAGTATAAGAGGAGGTAAGTTGATGAAAGGTGACATTGTTACAAGGAGAGTGCGAAGATGCAACAAATTCATGCATGAACGTCTTCATAGATTGAAGAGTAGTATCATTCTGAGGAACTAAAGGAGTAGACTGATGACGATTCTTGAAAGATTTAATCCTGTTCCAAATGACCTTGATTGAGGTACGTTGATTGAAAGTGGAGCAAAAGTGGACCCAGCTCTCTCTTTTGGCTTTCCGGGAGACACGTTTCCAGCAGGCTTCGAGACGGTTGCACTCAATGAGATTAGGGACAGTAGGGTATGATCTCAGGACACGATATGCTGCTCGTTTATCTTCAAGCGCTTCTTGGCATTCCTTGTTCCACCAAGGAGCAGGAGGAGGTTTGGGATTGGGCCGAGGTGAAGAAACATGTGACGAGGGGATGGCGATCGATAAACAATTTTTAATTATGTCAATGATTTTCTGATATAGGGCTGTTCCAGAGAGGGTTTCAGGGGAGTTTAGTAGCTCCGTTTCACGAGCGTGAAGATTAGACTCAAAGAGATCCCAGTCAGCGCGGGAAAGATTAAGCTTATGAGAATATATGTGATAGAGTTCAGAAGTTAGGCCGAGCCTAATTTGGATAGGGTAGTGATCGCTCCCCATTGAGTCAGATAATGTCTCCCACGTGGAAACAGAAACTAGATCTATAGAGACGAATGTGAGATCAACAGCCGATGAGCATTGGTTAGGTCGGAAGACCCGAGTGGGCCTGCCGTCATTAATTACAACAAAATCATTGTTGATAGAAGCGTTAAAGAGGGAAGAACCCACGCAGCAAGTCGAGGCGGAGCCCCAAGAGGTATGATGGGCATTAAAATCTCCACCCACTAAGACTAGAGGAAAAGAGTTGAGAGTTTCAAAGAAGCTGGGCCAAAAAGATGATGAGAATGCTGACTGAGAGGGAGGACGGTATAGGGAAACTATTAATAGGTCGCCCAGATGAGTAGGAGTAGTAATAGCCACGATCTCAAGATGACTGGAGAAGGCGTCAAAGTCATTGACTATAGAGAAGGTACGGTTTTTCCTAAGAGCGATGAGAACACCACCTCCGGGATGAGCTTCACTCCTATCCTTCCTGATAACGTTGAAGCCCCGGGCGCTAAAGACATCCCTGGAAGAGAGCCAGGTTTCGGAGAGTAAAATTACGTCGGTATCAGTTGGAAGTAGACGGAGATCATCTTTCTTTCTTTTAATGCTTCTCGAGTTCCACTGAATGATGTTGATACGAGGCATTTTACGTGGGGCTGTGAATTTTAAGCTATTTCAGGGAGAGGGTAGCAGCGGGTAATGTTTGAGATGAGGAAAGCGCAGTCGTTAATCAGATTCGAAACGTCAGGAGGTGAGGAATCAGGTTTAAGAGAGAACAGCTGGATGTTCTGCAGTAAAGAAGAGATATTTTGCAGGAAATTAGAGAGAGCTGGAAGGTTGACTTGATGCAAGATGAGCTGAGGGTCCTGCGGGTTTATGGGATGGGAAGAAGGATGGGGAGGTGAGGGAAGGGGGCCTGGGGAAGAGGGATAGCGCCCGTTAGGTGCTATAAGGAGACTGCGATGCTCATCAGACATACCTGTGCGAGAAATTCTCGGGGGTTGTGGCGTTCTAGAAGAAGGTGGAACATGATTAGGTCGGCTGACGCGATAAGAGGTAGAGCTAGCGAAAGGTGTTGGGGGGGTGGCTGCTACATGCGAGTAGCTAGGCGGAGGGGGAGGGGGCGCGTGATAAGGGGGGGAGGAGGGATATGAGGGTAAAGGGTTAGTAACTGGGGAAGGTGGAAGAGAGGGAAAGGCTTGGTGGTTGAACGGGGAAACGTCAACCGGGAGGGATGAGGGGCAATTGGGGTAAGAGGATCTATCATTCTGAAGAAGACGATTAGCTTCAGCGTATGAACAGTTGTTGTGGGCCGCAAAGGAGCGAACAGCTTTAAGGAGGAGAAATTTAGGGCAAGAAGGGTCTGTACTCAAGTGAGTACCCTTACAGTTGATGCATTTAGGAGTTTGAGGGCATATGGTACCTTCAAGATGCGAAAGAGAGTTGCAGCAAGGACAAAGAGGTTGGGATCTACAGACTTTACTTAGATGTCCAAGAATATGGCATTTTGTGCAGCGTGAGACTTTAGGGGTGTAAACTCTAACTTGGAAAGAAGATCCCCAGATTCTGACTGAAGAGGGAAAATTCTGGCCCATAAAGGAAATGCGGATAGAGCGAGAGGGAACCAACTCATGAAGACGTTTGTCATATCGAAGACAGCGTTGAATGTTGAAGGCTGGGATGGGCGACTCTAGGCCCTCTTTAATTTCTTCTATGGAGACCTCTGAGTGAATTCCTGTGATCACACACTCCCTGAATAACCTGAAATTGGGTATGAAACAATCAAGATGTTTTTCTGCAAATTTTATATGATTAACTAAAGAATTAGCGAGTTCGATTTGGTTAAGTATAATAGAAAAGGTATTACCTAAGTGTTTAGAGTCCTTCATATTCTTAGCTAGATTGAGAGAACTAATAATATTTAAAACGGTCTTACCTAATTTAATAGGGTGCCAACCCTTAGCCTCTCGAGGCTTAATCAATATCTCGTATGGACAAGGGTGTGAAGGAGGATAGCGGTTATTAAACATAGTACGGGTTTGCGAGGTTATGTCGTCTTTGGAGGAATTAATGTTAGGATCAGCATTATTAACAGGGCTAATGTGTTTGTCATGGGTTAAGAAGGAAGGGTTAGAGCTCGTTGCTTTATCATTTTTGTTTAGGATCGGGTTTTGTGAGACAGAAGAGACAGCTCTAAGTTTATTTCTGGCATTAGCAGCAATGTCATGCTCTTGAGAGGATGACTCAACTTTCCTTTTATTATTTTTGGAAGTAACGACAGTAAAATTACTATCTTGAGGAGTAATGTCCATAACTTCGTACAGTTTATCAGAGGCTTGACGAGTTTCGTCAATATCAGATTCATCACCATTCACACTATTGTCAAGCTGGCTAAAGCATGTTTGAGGGGACGCCATCTTGGCCACAATTAGATTGTGCGCCAGGGCGCTAAGGAAAAGAATGGATTGAGTGCAAAATAATAGTTAATGTAAGGCCACAACCAAAATAAAATATAAGCACAAGTAATAATCACTCACAGACAGCTGACTTATTGTCAATTATTCTTACACGGTTCGCAGTTATCGGATAAACCAGATTTATCTATTCCATCACGAAAGACTTCTACCATAACCCGATGAAACGGTTTTTTATGATTGTTTTGAATTTAATTCAAAATTTTCCGCAAGAGGGATATTTTTATTAGAGTAAATAATTAATTAAATAAAAAAAACTGTATGACAATAAATAATATCAATTTCCTTAAATAGACAAAAGTGTAATCTATTCGTAACAATATGTAAGAAGTCCAGAAAATTATTCTAAATATTTATGTAGAGACAAAATAATTGACAATTTTTAATTTTTTATCAAAAAATAGTGTTGCTATTAATCCAATAGATAACGCTTGGGAGCGTGACATCCGTCCCCAATAAGATGTCAGTCAAAGGCATTTTTACAATCTTTTAAATTTGAATCTTTAAATGTATAATCTTACTGATTGTTAATCAAATTCTATGATGCCCAGATTTTTTATCTAATGATCATTTTAAAAATAAGCTTTATTCTTTTAATCTTTTAAAATTGGTTTTTTTTATTTTCAATCATTTAATATTCAATCAAATTATAAAAATTTTTCTTTTTTTAATGTTTATCATTTCGTTGAACAGTCAACTTAAGAAATTAGGACTGGTAAGTTATCTTGCGTCAGTATAGTAGAAAAAAAAATTCAACTAGTGTCACTGTTTTCTGATAGATGACAGTAATTACACTGTTTTCAATCAAAAATTCAAAATACTTATATGATTTTAAATTTTGAATGGTCAATTTAAATTAGTGACCATTACTGATGAAGTAATTTAATGATTAAATATTCAGTAATTAATAAATAGATGAAAAGTAATCTTATAATAATTACAACAATTACTGTTGTACTTTCAAATACGTGGAGCTGCTACACTTACACTGGGCCTGTTAAAAGTCTAACTCGTAATATAGCGCTCAGAGATAAATTATTGATTATAGAATCTTTAATAATAATTAATAATTAATTGCATGTCTATTAATTAATTCTAAAAATGAATCGAAATTTTACAGTGATTGGAACGATTATTGTGGTACATTTCAATACCTCAAGCTGCTGCAGTAAGACTTGTTAGGAGCTTTAGGAGTTTATCTTTCAATCCAGCGTTCAGCTATAAATCGCTTAATGTTAATATATAATATTTAATAATTTATTGCTGAGCGCTGAGTTTGGAGATGAACTTTTAACAGCAAAAGAGTCTGACTGCAGAAGACTGCTCGAGATATTGAAATATGCAACAATATTTGTTGCACTTATGAAAAAATTATGATTATCTCTATGAATTAATGATTATACAATCAATCATTTATTTATCATCATCAAAGGTATTATATCGAATAATTTATTTCTGAGCGCTAAGTTGGAAAATAAACACTCTACAGGCATAGTCTAACTGGAGCAACTTGGAGTTTTTAAAAGCACAACACCAATTTGTTGTTATTATCATTCAATTATGATTCTTTCTCCAAATTAATCAATGAACATTAAATAATTTTATTATGATTATTAAAGATTTAACATTAAGCGATTTATAGCTGAACGCTGGATTGAAAGATAAACTCCTAAAGCTCCTAACCAGGGTTCGGCATTAATATTTTTTTTGTAGTATTATAGGGCAAAATTATCAATTACTTCTGTAATGGATAATTTAGAAAAAAAAAATATCAATTATTGAATAATCATTAATATCGAAAATAAAATTATCAATTACAGTATTAATTGATAATTTTATTTTTAAAATTATCAATTGATAATGTAATTTGTAATTTAATGGATCCAATTACAAATTAATAAAGTAATTTGTAATTTCGTAGATCCAATTACAAATTAACGGAGTAATTTGTAATTTTATAGATCAAATTACAAATTACTTTTGTAATTGATAATATTTTTGGTGAAATTACAAATTACAGGAGTAATTTGAAATTTTTTTTGCCAAATTACTAAATACAAAAGTAATTTGTAATTTAATAATTTAAATTTCTAAATTAATAATTAGTAATTTTACTAAGAATTAATTAAAATTTTTATTTATTTTGTGATGAAAGCATCACGTTCTCATAATAAGACAAAAAAAATGTTTTAATATGTATATCAACGATGCAACTTATGGTTCAATAATAAATTATGTGCTTTAAAGTTCACACATATATTTTGACCATAACACATGTGTTTATAACAACTTATTTATGTTTTAATGTTCGTCAAGATGTTTTAACGTTGAATCATACAATTAAACGTTCTAACTTATGTTTTAATGATTAAATATATGTTCTAACGAACTTATTCATGTTCGAATAGTCGAATATGTATTCTAATGTTCCGGTTTATGTTCTAATAATGGAGAATGCATTCTCAGAATTTTTTTTAATGTTCTAATCGTCCAATATTCGTTCAAATGTTCTAAATTATGTTCTAATGAACAAGAATATGTTTCAACGTTACATTATGTCTTCTAACGTTTCCACATATGTTCTTATGATGAAATATGTGTTCTTATGAACTTATTTATGTTCAAATGGACGAATATGGGTTCTAATGTTCCAGATTATATTCCAATAAACTAGAATATGTTCCAACGTTATATTATGTATTCTAACGTTTCCACTTATGTTCTTATGATGGAATATGTGTTCTAACGATCTTTTTTAAGTTCCAATGAACAAAAATATGTTCCAACGTTATATTATGTGTTCTAACGTTTCGACTTACGTTCTAATGATTGAATATGTGTTCTCACGAACTTATTCATGTTCAAATGGACGAATATGGGTTTTAATGTTCCAGATTATATTCCAATAAACTAGAATATGTTCCAACGTTATATTATGTATTCTAACGTTTCCACTTATGTTCTTATGATGGAATATGTGTTCTAACGATCTTTTTTAAGTTCCAATGAACAAAAATATGTTTCAACGTTATATTATGTGTTCTAACGTTTCCACATATGTTCTTATGATGAAATATGTGTTCTAATGAACTTATTTATGTTCAAATGGACGAATATGGGTTCTAATGTTCCAGATTATATTCCAATAAACTAGAATATGTTCCAACGTTATATTATGTATTTTAACGTTTCCACTTATGTTCTTATGATGGAATATGTGTTCTAACGATTTTTTTTAAGTTCCAATGGACGAATATGGGTTTTAATGTTCCAGATCATATTATTAATAAACTAGAATATGTTTCAACGTTATATTATGTATTCTAACGTTTCGACTTACGTTCTAATGATTAAATATGTGTTCTTACTCTCTCGTGTACGTTGTGATAATCAGAGATATTCGCTCATGCTGTATAAAAAAGTGAGCTATGCTCGAACTCGAATGCAACTATTCTTTTCTATAGAATTTTTAGATGGATTATTGTAGTAAGTCAAACAGCTCTCCTTGTAGTCGTGAATGGTTAATAAACTTTTAATTAAAGTAGAATAAATGTCATTAAATAGCTTATACTCATGTATGCTTATTGGAAGAGTAGAATTTTACTGAGAAGAACAGAAGTAGAATAGTTTTATCGATTTAGCTATCACTCGAGTCGCTGCTGAACTAGAGTGACTTTTTGAAACGTTACGGTTTTTTTCTTGAGTACAAAACAAAACGTTGACTTCTCAGGCCACCAGATGATTACCTGAGTAGCGTTGTTGGCTATTGCAATCATCTGTAGCGAACCTTACTAGTAGAAGTCAACCTCAGACCATGAAAGTAATGTGAGCTCATGGTAAAGTTATAGGGTGACTATCTAAGTTGCTCGTTAAACTACTGTGGTGTCTATAGTGGAACTTTCTTTTTACCATAAGCTTTAAGAAAAGCAAAAATGAATTAGATCATCTTACCAAAAGTGGATTGTTTAAAATTGCTTGAGTTTTGAGCAAATGTTGGCAGTTGGTCAGCCAATATTCACTAGGAATGCCTTGGTTGTATCTTTGCAGACGATGAATAACTCTCTAGGATGAAATGTTCGTTCCAGGATTACCAAATGTAGACTCCTGATGGTTAAGTTAGAGGGTGATAATACCGAATGCACAAAATCAACACCAAATATTATCAATTGTTGTGACAAAGTACTTTTTCAATTCAATCCATCTACAAACCAATGAATAGCTTGAACGATCAACGAAGACTAACTGCTCAGCGAATAAAAATTTCACTCAACTAGTTTGACAAGGAACTATTCAGATTATTTCTTCTAAATAAAACAGATTGATAAGTTCCACCATGAACGAAAGAACGTCTAATATTTGGAAGAAATTTGACCCGATTATTTATGACTTTCGTCAAGTAGAATTTTAAGTGCCTTTTGGCCTGAGTCACTCATTTTGTTCAAATTATGATGTAGAATATGCAATGGCATATATTGCGAGTTACTTATCGTTGATAAACATATTTTCTGGAATGAAGATTGCTATTTGAGAGAGAGTGACTTCAAATTTATGGATGAATACATACGATGTAATCAGCCAATAGCCGATGCAATTGATATATTGCAAGGAGAAAAAAGCATATTATGGATATTTATTACCTACATTAATTTCAATAGAGAGAAAATTAGTAGTATTGCAGAAAAATAACACTCAATGGTGTAGGCCTTTGATAACGTCCATGCTGAATGGGCTAAAAACTAGATTTAGTAAAGTCTTTAATGTAGAAGAAGAAGGAAAAATCAGTGCAGTTGCTGCAGCAACGCATCCAGCATTTAAATTGAAATGGATTCAGTGTTTGACAAGCTCAGCTCAAAATAATGTCATGATGGCAATAAAAGAAGCACTTCAGAGCACTACAGACAAAACAGTGCAAGACGAAAACCGCGGTGCTGGATTAGACAGCTTCTTTGATTTTTCTTGTGATGATGAAGTACAAAGTGTAGAACCCTTTGGAACGAATGACCAAGAAGCCGATTTTCAAAAATTTTTATCGGAAAGACGAACCGATTTGGAATTATTAAATAAATATCCAAAAATTCGAGAAGTATTTATTAAATTCAATACTCCGTTACCATCTTCTGCTGCGGTTGAAAGATTATTCAGTTATGCAACAATGTATAATTTACCAAAATACAATAAACTGACGGATAATAATTTTGAAATACGAGTACTTATTAAATGCAATTCGTCATCGAATTCAAAGTAAATATTTATTGTCTGCATAGCGACAAAAAAAAATTATTGTCTGCATAGCGACACTAAAAAACTTATTGTCTGCATAGCGACACTAAAAAACTTATTGTCTGCATAGCGACACTAAAAAAAAAAAAATTCGAATTCTTCGTTAGATTTAATAACTTTTAAATTATCCATAGGTACACAAGCAGTACGTGTCTTTCCAATCAAGGAAAGTTTACGTGGAACAGGTAGGTAAACATTTTTTTGGCTGTAAAAGTGGCGTCCTCCTCGTGGGTACAGCTGGAAATCTCTTCAATCAATTGTTTAGATTGTGGAGAGCTAACAGCCACTATTTTTTTAATATTGCAGACAAATTTTTTTGTCAAGATAACGAACTTTTTAAATCGCATGCAACCACTTTGATTCTTGCGTATTTATCGGAGTAATCATAGACTACAAACAAAATAGCCCTAGTCTTCGGCCGGGCTGCTCCCTATTTTCATTACTATTCAAGAATTTATGTGTTTATTCATCTTTTAGTAATAAATCACTCCAGTTTATTTGCCGTCTTTCTTGCAAACTTTTGCCATCAAAAATGTGTGTTGAAAAAAACAATAATTATCATTAACAATGTAAAAAAAAAAGACATTACTCGAATAATAAGAGCGAGATATAAATGGTCATAATTATATGCAGTATAGACTAGAACTAATGATCATCGACAATCGTATAATAGATGAATATTCGCATAAGATAATCATTAATAAAATTCAAAGTTGCGTTCGAGTTCAAGCATAGCTCACTTTTTTATACAGCATAAGCGAATATCTCTGATTATCACAACGTACACGAGAGAGTAAGAACACATATTTAATCATTAGAACGTAAGTCGAAACGTTAGAATACATAATATAACGTTGGAACATATTCTAGTTTATTAATAATATGATCTGGAACATTAGAACCCATATTCGTCCATTTAAACATGAATAAGTTCGTTAGAACACATATTTAATCATTTGAACGTAAGTCGAAACGTTAGAACACATAATATAACGTTGGAACATATTTTTGTTCATTGGAACTTAAAAAAGATCGTTAGAACACATATTCCATCATAAGAACATAAGTGGAAACGTTAGAATACATAATATAACGTTGGAACATATTCTAGTTTATTGGAATATAATCTGGAACATTAGAACCCATATTCGTCCATTTGAACATAAATAAGTTCATAAGAACACATATTTCATCATAAGAACATATGTGGAAACGTTAGAAGACATAATGTAACGTTGAAACATATTCTTGTTCATTAGAACATAATTTAGAACATTTGAACGAATATTGGACGATTAGAACATTAAAAAAAATTCTGAGAATGCATTCTCCATTATTAGAACATAAACCGGAACATTAGAATACATATTCGACTATTCGAACATGAATAAGTTCGTTAGAACATATATTTAATCATTAAAACATAAGTTAGAACGTTTAATTGTATGATTCAACGTTAAAACATCTTGACGAACATTAAAACATAAATAAGTTGTTATAAACACATGTGTTATGGTCAAAATATATGTGTGAACTTTAAAGCACATAATTTATTATTGAACCATAAGTTGCATCGTTGATATACATATTAAAACATTTTTTTTGTCTTATTATGAGAACGTGATGCTTTCATCACAAAATAAATAAAAATTTTAATTAATTCTTAGTAAAATTACTAATTATTAATTTAGAAATTTAAATTATTAAATTACAAATTACTTTTGTATTTAGTAATTTGGCAAAAAAAATTTCAAATTACTCCTGTAATTTGTAATTTCACCAAAAATATTATCAATTACAAAAGTAATTTGTAATTTGATCTATAAAATTACAAATTACTCCGTTAATTTGTAATTGGATCTACGAAATTACAAATTACTTTATTAATTTGTAATTGGATCCATTAAATTACAAATTACATTATCAATTGATAATTTTAAAAATAAAATTATCAATTAATACTGTAATTGATAATTTTATTTTCGATATTAATGATTATTCAATAATTGATATTTTTTTTTTCTAAATTATCCATTACAGAAGTAATTGATAATTTTGCCCTATAATACTACAAAAAAAAATATTAATGCCGAACCCTGGTTAGGAGCTTTAGGAGTTTATCTTTCAATCCAGCGTTCAGCTATAAATCGCTTAATGTTAAATCTTTAATAATCATAATAAAATTATTTAATGTTCATTGATTAATTTGGAGAAAGAATCATAATTGAATGATAATAACAACAAATTGGTGTTGTGCTTTTAAAAACTCCAAGTTGCTCCAGTTAGACTATGCCTGTAGAGTGTTTATTTTCCAACTTAGCGCTCAGAAATAAATTATTCGATATAATACCTTTGATGATGATAAATAAATGATTGATTGTATAATCATTAATTCATAGAGATAATCATAATTTTTTCATAAGTGCAACAAATATTGTTGCATATTTCAATATCTCGAGCAGTCTTCTGCAGTCAGACTCTTTTGCTGTTAAAAGTTCATCTCCAAACTCAGCGCTCAGCAATAAATTATTAAATATTATATATTAACATTAAGCGATTTATAGCTGAACGCTGGATTGAAAGATAAACTCCTAAAGCTCCTAACAAGTCTTACTGCAGCAGCTTGAGGTATTGAAATGTACCACAATAATCGTTCCAATCACTGTAAAATTTCGATTCATTTTTAGAATTAATTAATAGACATGCAATTAATTATTAATTATTATTAAAGATTCTATAATCAATAATTTATCTCTGAGCGCTATATTACGAGTTAGACTTTTAACAGGCCCAGTGTAAGTGTAGCAGCTCCACGTATTTGAAAGTACAACAGTAATTGTTGTAATTATTATAAGATTACTTTTCATCTATTTATTAATTACTGAATATTTAATCATTAAATTACTTCATCAGTAATGGTCACTAATTTAAATTGACCAATACCAATGGGTATAACAGTAACTTTTTTATTATTAATATGATTATTTATATTTTGAAATTTTTAAATTTAATAAGAAAAAAATTTTAGCATGAGTACTTCGTATACTTAATTTAAGTATATAATATACTTGCAGTGAAGAATTGACATACTTGAATCAAGTAACAAGTATTTTCTTATTAATAAAAAAGGATTCATAATGTGAGAACATGGTTTTTGAAGTGTAAAACAGCATTATACTTAGCATAAGTACGCTTTATACGGGATCTCCGTATAAAATACACTTGTGGTAAGTAAGGAAGATCCTCAGTGTAAGAAAACTATATTATCAACTGAAGTAAACTTTGTAATCTTCTTTTATTATCTACCTACTTGAGATAAACAAAATACATTGGCTCACATTATACTGATTCCAAGTAGAAAGACTACTTAAATACAAGTACTTTATTTTCATAAAACTTGTATACTTATTACTTCTTCAACTGCTTGTAGTCTACTCAGGAGTGGTATATTCTGTATTTAGACTCAGTATTTTTTTTATTCATTTTAAAACGAAGTTTTACTGATTCCAGGTACTTTCTTTACCTGCCTTCCGAAACTTTTTTACCTATCACTTTTATACTGGGGACAAGTAAATTCTATAATTCGCCACCGGAAAAAATTTCTGTCAGTGTACCACTTGAATATTACGTGTAAAAAGATTTTGACGAAAAGGTGTAAAGTTTTTGGCATTTTTATTATTGACTAATATACTAAATTGTTGAAAAAATTTTTTGTCCTGAATTAAACAACGTTTTAACAGGTACCTGTTCTGATATTTTTAAGTTATTATTATATATATATTATAATAAATTTATTTGAGGTTAATATTTTGTTTCAAAGTTGCAATACATTTCGTTAATTCTCGAGGTTTATTCACAAAATGTCTGGCAGAGAAGGTGGAAAAAAAAAGCCTCTGAAAGCTCCTAAAAAAGAATCAAAAGAGTTAGATGAAAATGACATTGCATTTAAACAAAAGCAAAAAGAACAACAAAAAGCCATGGCAGAAGCTGCAAAGAAAGCTGGTCAAAAAGGACCTTTAGTCACTGGAGGTATTAAAAAATCAGGGAAAAAATGATTTTTATATTAAAATTTGCAAATATTCAAGATGTTATGATACTGTGTAATTATTAAAATTATTAATTCATCTATCAATATAATAATTCATTTTGTAAACATTTCTTATGTGTATTTTTGATTCATATTTTAATGACTATGTGTAAATATATGACTTTTTGAGAAACATTCAGTTATAGTTTCATTTTATATTTATTTAAACTTATATCGATTTTATCGGATTTTTAAAATATTAATACATAATTTTTATGTCAAAATTCAATCGATACATAACATTTCGCACAGCTGATTGCCATATGATCGTGGTTATTACCAACTGTATGAGAAAAGAACTAGAAAATTTTTTATTCATCCACCAAACATTTTTTGAGAATTTTTTAATTTTCTGATTAAAATCAATTTTATGTTTTTTAATAATAATTTAGATTGAATATTTAAGTAAAATTTCTCAAACACAATGAAAACAGAATAATAATACTCTAGAGAGTTTTTGGTTGATCTATGTCAATCGAATGGCAACAGTGAATAACTGTGGAGAACTGTCACTATAGTATATATATGTAAAAGTATACTGAGCCAGTTGGCAACAGACTTTTGGACTGGTGGTTAGCTCCCAAGCTTGGTATATTCTTCTTAAATTTTTCCAAAAGACAATTAAATTGATTATTGCCTTTAGTTTTTCAATACTGTCAATAATTAACGTTAATAAAATAAAAAGTAATAAATTAAGTGAATTAACAACGTATGAGAAAATGTTCGTGATAATGAATTTTAATGAGATTATTTGACCTATAAGATTGACTCCGAGCTCGGTGGATCGTGCTTTCTCGGCTGGTTCTTTTAATCGGTGAGTATTACCAGGTTTTTTTTTATTATTTTAAAATTAATCCATCATTAATAATCTAATTGACTTAGATGATAAATGAAAATAGTAATTGATCCGAGTGTCATGGTGGAAAATTGAACATGAATGCATTGAATAATATTATAAGACACCATATTGCTGTTTGAATTATATTCTCTTTCTCTTAGTTTATATTAACATTAATCTTTTGTATGAAACCCGAATTTTCCAGAGTTTCAACATAACCTATTGTCTCTAATAATCATTAATGACTCAGTTAGAAAAATGAGCATTCAAATCAAGGACAAGATACTCGTGTGTGCATTATTCTTAAAGCGTCGTGCGCACCTTCTGGCACACTCAATTCTCTTGAGCTTGTGTAATATTAGTAAAGTATTACGACTATTGCCTATTCAAATATTGTTGGTAATAATCCCTTTGCGTATGTTTCCGTCTTTACTTTTAGATAAAAATCCCCTGAATTAATTTTTTCAAGAGTTTTGTTATCACTATTATCAGAACACAAAGGCATGAAAATAAAAATAAAATTCCTTGAAAAAATCTGAAAGTGAATTAACTACTTTCTTTTCCTAATTGATAGTTGCTTTCACGAAAAATCATTGTAATTTGAAAGATATTATAGGGGAAAATTTAATGATCAAGCGTTAAATCTAGATTCTGGATAGTTATGTAGTATACGGATAAACTCGCGAATAAGTGACTTGACCTACATTATAGAAGAACTAGCTGTTTGTATAGCTATATTTCTAATTTATCCATGTATTTCTTCCGTCTTAGAGTACTTGCACGTGTCGACCAACGCGCAGCTGCATTTATTTATACATCATTTTTTTCTTTGTATTAAATTTAACTGATATTATACTTATGAACAAACTCTAACTTGTTTTACAAGTCTGTAACGTACATTTTGACAGTTATTATGCTAAAAGATGAAAGATAATTTTCAGGACCTACACTAACGAAATTCAGTGCTTTGTTATCTTCAAAATCATTTGCTTAACTATTTGTTTTTGTACTTAATTATATTTTTTGAATCATTTTTCATAAATATTTGTTGTTTTTTCCTTTCAATAATAACCTGTTACTTTTCTTTCATAATCTCTTTCACTTTTGCTCAATACTTGGCTATTTTATAAACATTTTAATATTACATACGGCAAGAGGTTGATTAATTTTTACTTGAATGATAATCTTTCAGGAAATACTAATTCATTTGTCTAACTTACTAGCTTGTGTAATAATGATGAAACCTCGCACGAGTATAAAGTATCAATTACAATCAAGGTAAAATGACCAGGTATTACTTTTTCATAACTATCTTGTCTTTCTTTTATTTCAATGACGCACTTCCGGATAAAGATGGATGCCAAACTTGAATCTATTGCGTTACGAAACACATTATTTTGTAGTCATTCTAATTAACATAACCTATCAACCAATATTGAAGGTCAAATTAATTTTAGCCTTGCATGATTTTATAATTAGTATGCTTTTATATGTAATTTACTTGATTACAGGTTCAATTTATTAATTATAAAACCAAGTCAGTTAGATTTAACAGGAGAAGGAAGTGTTGGTATATTTTCATCCATTTAAATAGGAGAATAAGTACATTTATATATGAAAATGTTGATATATACGTAAAAATGATGATATATATATATATATATATATGTGGCTAGCTGTGTCAGCATTACATGTCGAGCTCTGGTAGCTTGCATAATATGCGGGTAACCTAGATCCAGCAACTATAGTTCTCTTTGGAAGCCTCTCCCTTTCTCCTTTGTCTACGATTACTGTTCAAAATGAGGTCTACTGGTCCGATTAACAAAACTTCATTGATTTTGTTCTAAACTACCAAAGCAAAGCATCAATTTTCATTGTTTCCACTTGATTTGTTCTATTAAACTCATTGCATAATATTAATGTAATGTATTTTATCAACTTCTTGCTTATTCCTTGTTTTATCATGTATTATTTATCGTTATTCAGAATAAATACAATTTGATCAGGTGAAAGCGTACAAGGGAAGTGAAAAATGTTGAGAAAACAAACTCACACGAGCTTCGTTTTCTTGGCACGAGTGAAAGGGTTAAGAGTATTTTGTTTTTAAATTTAACGTTCAATGTTCCTTGCAATTTTCTACTATGATGAAATTGTTATATCGCATGCAATCCAATCGACAAATAGGTGAAGATTCTACAATTTTTATTTTTTATGCTTGGCCTTCTTTTTGATGGATCGGTGATTGCTGTTGATTTTTAATTGCATCATCACTTTTAACCCCAAGTTTAATAGTTGTCATCTGAATTAGAAATCTTTAAGTAATTCACCAGTTATCAATATATAAATCATTGATGATCATTTTGAAATTTTAATTGGTAATAGTCTGTAATGAAGAAGAGATTATTCAGGTAGCTTTAATATATGCCTGTCCTCAAGTGGCAGGTTTGAGGAAAATTGAAGAAGGCGCATGCGTAAAGTAACTGATCAGCTGTTTGTCAGCCATCTTGTAGGGCTCGTCCCAGCTGTGCGGGTTTGATCAGCAAAACACTCAGCTGACCTCGCCAACCAGTCTCCCCACTTCTTTTTAAAACATTGTCGTCAAGCTGCAAGAAGCTCTGGTGATGGTGGTCTTTAAAAATACTTTTTAAAAAATAACGGCTTCGCATTGATTTATAAATGAAGAGATTTAGATGAAGATGACTTTGACATAATTCATTGTTAAAGATAAAAATATCGGGTTAATCGATAATCCTTGACACTATCGCACCAACTGACTTATTTCCTTGTGCATTTTTATGCTTTTGTCTAAGACAAAGACGGGGGTTGTCCTTGCGCACAAGTCTGAGATACAACATGTGCGCTTCTATTACGCAATTTAATGAATAATCATTTTTCTATGCACTTACATGACGTTTTCAGAGATTTGTTTTAATGTATTCTGCTTCGTTTCTCCGCTTTATTGGTTTTGAAAATAGACAAAACAGTCGTGTTCTTTTCTCCTCAGATATACTGTAGCAGAAGAAATTTTATGATGGCATGGAGAATAGCATGGTATATAAATGAAGAATCTGGATATTTTGCCAAAAGTAACTTCAATTGGTTTAATAGTGTTGGAGCCCGATCAACATTTGGTCCGTCTGGTCAATATCTTCATGACTGTTAGTATACCATCAGTTGCACTCTTTTCATTTTCATTGCAATTGTTACTAAAAAGGAACGAGACAGAGAAATGAAAAAAAGACACAAGGGCCTTAAGAAACACCTTATCCTGCATCATCAACCATTAAACTGTATTGCTGTCAAAATGAATAGCTAGACAAAAGTCGTGTGGATTCAAATGACTTCTAGACTCAAGAATCTTCATTGGACCCAAAACATCTTGAACTTATAATCTATCACAGAAAGTCTGGAACAAAAAATATCGAAAAACAAAAATAAAAAACGTTATAGATCAGACAAGGCTTGTGTGGATCAGGTCTGAAATTTTGTAACGGTTAGTATTTATAAGCGTCCCACCAAAACTCTTTTTAACTACTGGAAAGAAGCGTGCGAAGTTTATAAACAAAGCAACGATTCTGTCACGAATTGTGTTATGTTTTCTGAGGAGTCAATGTCTCTCTTTGGATTTATCTATAAAAAAAAAATTGATAACAAATAAGTAGGTTCAAAGATCGACGTGTTATATATTACTTATATTTACTGTATATTATTTCATAACATATAAGTCTTGATATACCCATTATACACCTATACAACATCCCCAGATTTAACATAAGGACGTTGAACTTACTCTTTGTTATGAATCAAGAAGAAAGTCACATAAACCGTTTGTTCAACCCTTTTTTTCTCCCTTAGCATTTTTATTTTTACCCACTCTAATCTTGAAATCTTTAGATATTGTATGTTTAACAAAGCACTCATAGTTTTTTAATCTTGTTATAATTCTAATATAGTGTAATACTTGAAAACTTTTTCCATTTGTTTTTTCAACTTATTCACTTCAATGAAAATCATTATTAATTAATTTCTTTAAAAAGTTACATAATCTGGTGGATATACATATTATTTTTATAGAGAAAATCTGAAAAATAAACTTTCCATTGTATTTGATTTGCAAATAGTAAAAATTACTCTATTTTAGTTTTGGAGTGCAGTTAAATATTAAATTTCTACTTATTAACACAGATTTAAGATAAGATGAAAATAAAGTCATCTTTATTTTTCAAAACGTTAAAAATATGATTTTTAACTTTCTAATTAATGATATAATTATACTTTTATTAATTACTTTAATAAATTACTATTTTTCTATTTATTTGTTTTTAAAATAATATAAAAATAATTAAAAATTATAAGATAATCCTTATATTGAATTGAAATCTGAAAACTTTTACTTATTACTTATTTCACGATCAGTAATTGAATTATACAGAGCTGTGTTCATTCGACCAGTCTATAAATGGTTACCTTTGTAGGGCTAAATTCGTCCATCTCACGAATTATCTTGACGCACGTGCACAAGATAGAGTGGGCGAAACGCGTGCCAAAGCAGATTCGACCTTGTCCACATCCATTACCAACTTCAGTAAGAAGTGTATAGTGATACTTCTAAAGTCTACTGATGACAACAAGCAATTGACAAATCGAACCATATGATTGCTTTGTTTCATTCAACAAAAAACAGACTTTAGACATTTCCATTTAGTATCACAATCCTTAGACTATCTTTTGTTCTTTTTTTTCTCCGTGCTTTCATGATATTTTCCAAAAAAATGATTTTACAGTTGACATATATTACACGCTCGATCCTTATAAAAACCGATTTAATTTTTCTATAATGAATAATCAAATATAATCTTTGTATAGTCTACGTATTTTCACAGTGTAAATAACTTAAAAATGATTTTGCGCATGACACGCATCGTACACTCACCTCTAAACGTACTCTATATAAATCCTCGTCATATAACTTAGGGTTCTTTATTCAAAATCAACCTCCCTTTCAGTAATGATTGGGATTGAATCAATTATATCGTGTATTAGTTAATCAACGGTTAAAAGTAATTTACGTAGTAAAATAATGCTTATTAATTGCGTGGTAAATTTTTTTTATAAACATTATCAAGGTGACAGAATCAATTTCAACAAATAAATACATTAATAGTGTTAATTTAAATTAATTTATTAATAATGATGCCATACTGATGATTGACAAATGAAATATGAAACATTTATTTTTTTAATTAAAGTTCTGAATGTAATTGAATAAAACTACTTTTTAAAAATAAACATTGAGGTCATAGTATATCTAAAGTAATTAAAAATTTTTAATGATTATTAATACTTCTTAAATAAAACATTTTTTGAGTTTCTTACAATGAAATAAAAAATGTTGGAGTTATAAAGAAATACTGATGAAATACATAGTTATTCTAAAAGTTGTGTTACGATAATAAATGATAATTATTAAAGTAATTAATGTTTTTAAGTGTAAAAATCTCATTAAATTTCATTAAAAAATTTAATTTTGCTTTTAAAAAAATTTTTTAATTTTCTGATATTTTATATAACAAGGCTTATAATTACTGAAGAAATAACTATTAACAGACAAAAGAAAAACAATAATATGTCATGATTTTTGATATCGTATGAAGCAAGAAAATGTGTTTTCAACAAATAATCACGTTCGAATAAAAATTAACATATCAATTGTTACAGGGATGCACTGCCTTGGTGCTGTTGCGGACAGCTCGTCCTCTATCGGGCTGAACAACGGCCTCGGTGGAAATCGTGGAGGTGTGTTGAGCGTGGTCCGAGCTCTTGGAGTCTTAGTATGCGAAGGGAGAATTCAGGGTTCTCCACGTGGTTACAAAGAAGGTCCGCACTGTGCTGCACCTCAACAAGCAGTGCCTGTGCAACATGAGTGTGAAAAAGACAACTATCTGGTAAGAGTCATATCCTTCACTCTTGGCTCTTCTCGTCGCGTCTCGTTAAGCCTCGTTTTATTTTCCACTACCCTTCAAAATGCTTCTCTGCGTCTAAAAATCTCCGCCTTCAAGCTCCCAGGTCATTGCCCTCTCGACCGGATGAATTAAAACAAAAGGTTGATTTTATTTGTTTAGAATTCATTTATGAATTTTTCTCCTTTAATTTATTTTATTTATGAAGATCAAACGTCAGTATGCTAACTTATGATGGCTTAGATGTATGTGTGAGATGCTTATGATGCTATAAATGATTGACAAAATACTGATTAATATCTTTTATTGCAGTGCAACAGGTACCTCGTTTTGATCAAGGAGATAGCAGTCAGAACTGCAATTGGTGCACAGTTGTGTGTTGAGGTTTTTATGTGCAGCGATTGTCCATGTGGACTTGCAGCAGCAACTTGTAACAATCCAGTCTCTCCTATACCGTCCACACTTATCACGCAATGGCCGCATTCGTGCGAATTATTGCTAGAGTATTGGTGCATAGGAGTTGTGCCAAGCACGTGAGTAGATTTTTTAAGACATTTTAAAAACGTTGAAATGATAATATTTATATATATTTTTATTTATCTTAGAAAACACCTATATTTATTCTTCATATGCTGCTTATTTTAAAATCAGCTATTGAAGATTACAATAATTAAAATCAATCATTATCAGATTGAAGATTTAAAAAAATCTTAATGGATTACAATCTAAAAAAAACATATTGAATTTATTTTATTCCTCAGCAGTAATAATTTAAAGATCATTCACATAGAAAGCAGTTGAATATCAAAATCACTCATTACAAAAATATCTAACTATTTTAAGAAAAATTTTTATCCGAATTATACACTGATTTTTAATGTCTTTGTAATCGTTGGATATGTGATGAGTCCATGCCTTGTTCATACATATGGATTCATTTGCATAAACATATATTTCATATTTGCATAAGAATACTTTTGCAATTTGATCATTTAATTAGAAGATTCCATTTTTATTCAAAGCATAATATCTTAAATGCCAACTGAAGTACTAAAATGGTTCTATGGAAATTTTCAGGAGTTCAGAGATGATGAATTCGCAGGGTCTATACCAGGCCGTCCGTTCCCGTTTGCATTTCAGTCAAGTGGCAGCTTGGTGGTCACGTAGCAACGGTACTAAACCAGCCTACGTAGCGACAAGAGTCGTCCCATATAGTACTGACAATCTCAGGAAATTTCGAGAGATACCAGTGGAACATATTTTTCCTTTAGCATCAATTGGTGATGGAAATTCAGTCAAAGTAACTGTATGGGCGTTGCCACGCATGGAAGATGTACCTACGCTTCTTTGTCCATTACATCTGGCCAAAGATATACAAGAAGACAAATGTACTGCTAGAGCTTTAACTCCAACGAAAAATCTTTCATCGTCACGACCTGATTCCACTCTTGTTTTACCACATCTTGTTGACGATAGGCTTCAAACGCCTTGTAATAAACCTGGAAAACACCACTGTCGATGTGAGGAAGAAGATGGTAGTCCACCTTCACCATGTATCAAGCCAAATGGAGAAAGAAAACGTCGAAGATCACTACCTTGTGGTCCACCTGATGCGGGTTCTTGTAGCAACTACGGTAGCCTTCCACTGGCATCAGTTACTGAAATAAAAATTCCTGATTGTACTGACACCGAGAGACATTTTACAGACAAAGAGCGCCGATCAGATGCAGTAGGATTCGATAATCGATCTTACTTAAGTACTGGAACGCTTGAGCGTTGTTTTAAAACTCAAGTTAGCCTTGAAGAGCCCGAAGGTAATGATGAAAAACGATATAAACCATCATCAGAATTACTAGAAGCAGAAATGCAACAATCGGTGAATAATTCCAATAGTTCAGAAGTAAATAAATTAAAATTTTTTGTGCCTTTTGTTGATTCTCAAGATTTGAAGACATTTGATCAATGTTATGATGGTGAGAAAAAACTCGAAACCCAACGTGAACCAAATGTTGTTGTAAATCCTTTTTCAGAACGTCATTTATATAAGTTAAATCCTGGACCTTCATATTATTCAACAACGCGGAATAACAATCCAATTACTATGGCCTGTACGGCACAACTAAATTACTCTAAATTAAACAAACCAATGAATGAACAAGTTTTTTATAAATTGGAAAAGAAATCAATACCAACTCAAGTAAATTGTCATAATGGCAATAAAGATTTAAGTCATTTAATGTCTAAATTATCGTTTCCTAAAGAACCAAATAATAAAATTCAAAAAGAGGAAGGAGGAATTTTTGATTGGATTAGTAAAGTACCGGGAAGAGTTCTTAATAGCACAGCCAATAATACTACGGAAGATGTTAATAAATCATCAAAAAGAGACTTTAAATATGAACACCTTCAACAACAACAGCAAATTCGTCATTCCCATGTGGTCAAGTTCAAGAATTGTCATCTGGAACTTAGCCAGCGTGAGTTTGATGAAGTTTTGGCAGTTTTGAGAGCAAAAACACCCTCTAACAAACGACGTACGCCAACTAAAACTGTTAGAAAACGTGAACGTGCTGAAAAAATACCAAACGATAATTTAGTGGATAAAATAATCGATAAAAATTATATTTCTGAGAATTACGTATGTCCAATTCATCGGGTGATCCGGCAATCATCAATGTCCGGCGAAAATTGTTTTTGTCAATTTTGTAAAAGTTCTACTACTTCTCATGATTCGATCAATTCATCGAATATTTATAAAAATCAAAATAAATCAGCGAAAAAAGATCTTGATAAAAATGACGATGGAAATGATAGTGTGAAACATCTGGGAAAATCATCAGACTATCGACAAAACAGTTTTAATAAGGCTGATGTTTTATTAGGAGCTATTTTACGAACTAGTCGAGGTCGTAAAGGTTTATCAGATATCTCTAATGGAACTAGGTCTCGTCGTAGTATATCGGATGAGTCAAATGATGATATTTGTCAAGAGACACAAAGTGTGTCTGATGAATACTCGGATTCATCCATTGTTTCTAGTGAGGATGACAAATTTTTACCGTCGGTATTAAACAAGCGTCTCAATCGATTTAAACAGCTGTTTAGAAAGGATCAAGATAGAAGGGAAAGTCCGGAGGTAATTAACGTGAAAGAATGTGATGATTCATTATCAGAGATACGTGATACTCAGAAAATTAATATGATTAATAACCGGGTAAAAAGAAAAATTGTTTTTACTAATTTTCCGCAAACTGGAAATAAAGAACTTTTAAATGATGAAGATGATAAAGAAATAGCTAATATTATGCAAGGGAATTCACACTTCCATAGTACAAATTACATGATTAAGGATTTGAACAATCATGAAGGCTTAATAAACAAAAGTTTTTTGTCTTCCAATAATCGTGGTATTAAAGATCGATATAATAATTGTATAACAATTAATGACGATGAGGAAATAGTTAATGGAAGTGAAGGAAAGAATAAAAGATTGTTAGAAGAATCACATAATTTTTCGTCTATTGATGATGAAATTGTTGATAAAGCTACAGTTCCTTCAGCTATTGAGCAAGAACGTTTTAGAAGATCATTAGAAAATGCGGCTTCTATGGTGTTTCATAGTAGAACAGGTTTGCCGCTTACTTCTAGTCCTGCTCCACTTAGAAGAGGCAGTTGTTGTTTCGATTACGACAGTAGTCTCAATTCAGTTTCGTCGAAACGAAGGTAATATTATAATAATTTCTAAAATATGTTTTTGGGTTAATTATTTGTTATTTATTACAGTGCTTTATTTGAATTAAATACACCACCAAGTCCAGGAGCTGTGTCACTTGAAGAGACAGACCGTGAAGTTGAAAATGCTGGTGATGGTGATGAAACTCCAAAACGATCAACTTCATCACGGAGTAGACCGCAAAGTCATGCGCTCCTTGGTAGTTTTGAAGAGTCTGCACTCAATGGACGATTAGAACCAGTTTCAACAGTTCATGGTTTTACTGCTGAAATTGGTGCAAGTGGTTCTTTCTGTCCGAAACATCGCAAACTCCCTGTGACAGTTTTTTTTTATACTCTTGGAGATAATGATAAAGTTTCAACTCCATATCTTGTAAGTATGCAATTTATTTATTTCAAAAAGTTTTTTAATTTTATTTCTTATCTATTTACATATTTTTATAATTTATATAACCATTTATTTTCTTTTTTTAGGCTCATATTAATTTAGGAAAAAAAGGCTATCAAGTACCAAGAAGTGGTACGATACAAGTAACACTACTAAATCCTCTTGGAACAGTTGTAAAAATGTTTGTCGTTCTTTATGATCTGTCAGACATGCCACCTCGATCTCATACTTTTTTACGTCAAAGAACTTTACGCGATAAAACTTTACGCTACCTCATTCACCTTAGGTAAAACTCTTTGAAAATAATGCATTTTCATTTGTTTTTTTCTATCTTTTTCATATTGTTAATTTATTGTTTTCTCTGGTTTTTTTAAATAGATTTATGTCTGGCAAATCTGGCCGGATTTATTTACACACGGACATAAGAATAATAATTTGTCGTAAATCAGACGTTGATACAGCATCAGATTTCGGTTCTGAACCGCCAAAAGAGCTCAGAAGCTACATTCATGGTCCAACGAATCCAAAATTTTCACCAAGGTGCTGAGCTTCGTGGTTAATTCCGTGGGGTTGCTGCCAACCATTCCGCTTATCTAGTCCTCCTGTAAGTGTGGAAGTATAATTGGCAACTGGAAGAACAATGTAGTCAATCCTGCTGAAAATAAAACAGAAAAATAAATAATGAAAACTATCAGAGAGATACAAAATATATTAAATGAAACGATAAATTTGATGTGGAGTCAGTCAATAATTCTTATTGTCAATTGAATTAATTGTATGGAATATAAAAGTAATCCTGAAAAAAATCATATAAATAAAACTCGGACTAACTTGTTTTGAACACAAGTCGATTGTTTTTGTGGTCTCCAATGACCGATTTGCTTAATGAAATGTAAATATTGTTAAATGAAAAGGCCACGAGGATCTACTAGTGGAATGATACTGCCATGGGTAGCACTCTATGTCTAAAAAAATAAGAAACAAAGGGGAAAAATTTATGAGTTGCAAAAAAAAATTTCAAGTGATATAAGATGGGAATGCGTAGGATTTACATTACATACAAAGTTATTTACATTATATTTGGTATTTTTAAGTTTATTTTTGTTGTTATTGGGAGAAAGATGAGAAGAAATAAAATATTTTTGAATATTTCTATTTTTGGCAAAAGAAGAATATAAATCTATATATATATAACATGAATTTTTGTACTCAAATGTGATGTATCAAACACGTATTCCCATCATAAAGAATAAAATATTATTTACACATTTGAAACAGAACACATTTTTGTGTCCGTAGCACTGTGATGAATATATTTAGAGTATGAAAAATATTATCATAATACTAAACAATAAATGAATGAATTATTTGCGTAGTAAATATTTAATGAAAAAGAAAAAGTATTCTGTAAAAAATGTATAGTTACACTGAAAAGTGAATTTGACAATTTAACGCAGCCACAACGTGATCCCAAAATGATCTTTCTAAATTATTACGTTATTTTCTTATTCAGCGTATTGTTATTAACGATTACATATATTTATCCTCGGATATTTGTTTTTCTTTTCTATTTTTATCGCTTTAATTCAATTTTTTAAGATCGTATATTTTGATATATTTTAAAATTATTTTTTAAATTAATTGTAATTTCGTATTTATCTAAATAAAATGAAGAGATCATAAATATAATTCATCAGGCAAATTGAATAACTTTAATAAAATTCTTCATTAAATTCAGGTTTAAGTGAAATTAAAAAGTTAAGAGATACTGGGGTTCACTTTACGTTTTTAATATTAGTCATCGATGAATCTAAGGCAATAAATAAAACAAGTTAGTATATAATCAATTTGAAAAAAGAACGAAGTAAATAAAGATTTCAACTTTATGTGGTTGTAGATGTTAAATTAATATGGAAAAGTGTATATCACTGCCATGCTGTATATAATTTTATAGCATAGGTCACATATGGAAAAAAACATTAAATAGTACATGTAATTCATGTTTGCAGAAGATGAAAATTAAACCAAGTTTTATTAAAAAACATATGGCTGAAAATTGTTGCCAGTGTGTCATAATTAGAGGAGTAATTTTGAAGATATAAATGTGAAAATCAAAAAGTATCTCGAATGATCATTTTTAAATAGTCTTTCAGATCTCAATAGATATTTGTGATAATATATTTATGGCTTGAGAGAAAAGTAGAGGTGGATTCATCAAAAAAATTTGTCGTTTGTTCTATAGAAATTAGTTTTATAGAGATGAAATCTCTTAAATGGTGCCTGTATATTTTTCATGTGGCTTTCAATTTGAATTTATTCTAATATTAATTTATCAGTAGATACCAGCTTTAATTCATTTGATCTATTTTATGTTAATTATTATTACCAATAATTATGTTATTCGCAATTTGTTTTCTTTTCTAGCTGTACTGCGATATTAGAATTAGAAAAAATGTAGAATTCATAAATGACTCTTTTATTTTTCATTTTTACCCTCAATCCAAGTAATTAAATCAAGCATGTACATAGAATTCAACATTATTTTTTAAAATAAAATATTTATTATAAATACACTAAACTTAGAATTTTAAAATATGTATTTTCAATTTAAATCTAAAGAAATAGTAAATATTTCAAGTAACTTTTTAAATTTTTTATTTACAATTAGTTGACCGGCTATGTATAACCATATGCATTTGAAAAAGTTTCTTTGTATTTCAAAAATTTCTTTTTCCAAATTCAACTTCTATGCTCTAGATTATTCAACAGTTCTGCTATATATAAATTGTTTCCCTAAATTTCTATAACGTTGATATATTTTCAAATTTATCAAATAGCTATTATGCTTCTGTAATTTCACGATAAATTACGAAAGAATGATCCTTAGTAATATTATAATATAAACGAATTTTCAAATGTTTGATGGATAGTCTGATGCTGTATGATATTTACAGCACTCGTAAAGTATTTTTAATTTAGTTTTCTCTTTATATCTCAGTCTCTAAAATGCACTGTACATTAAAAATTGTATAAACAATTGTCAACAATTGAATTAAAAAAATTAATATTAAGCATCACAGTTCACAATTTGTGTCACGGCCATAAAACAAGTTATTTGATAACTGCTAAATGACGTAATGAAAATTAATCTTCTCTTAAATTGCCATATTTTCATAAACACATCAAATATAAAAATAAATATTAGAATAATTTTGGTTGTAATATAAATTTCGATATAATCATCATATTTAAATTTTAAATAAATTGTAATCATGCAAAACGAAATATTGAAAATTTCACAAAGCTATTTTCTCTAGTGTGATTTATAAAATAGATATAAAGATAAAAAGATTTATGTAAAATATAAATATATATAAAGGATTGTTTAGCTGAAATTTTCGAATTAAATTAGCGCAAATGAACCTTCACTTATACTTTTAATGATATAAAAATTGCTAGCATGAATTTACTCGAAGTCCATTGGGTAATTTATGTCCATTGTTATTTCCCACATTCAATTGCCTCGCTGCCATACCACCTGAACATGAACTACTCCAATCTGCTGTTGGCAATGGTGTCCTATAGAACTTCGATGATGTCTTATTGAATACTGGTAGCAATTCATTAGCTTCATTTGACAAAGCCTAATAAAATAATATTTACTAAATTAAGCACATACATAGTAATTGTTCCTCTATTAAAAACCCTCATTACCTTGAGATATACAACTGCATCAGTTCCATATCCTTCACAGCTCAAAAGGATTATGTCACCATGAAAATACCTCGCGTACAATCTAGATAGAGGAAGACCGTAACCATACCCAGCCAATGGTACAGTATGAGCATCAGATTTACTTGGCTGTGGTGCTGTACTATACATGTATTTGAACAGGTAATCCATCTGCGAACGTGGTATTCCACCACCACGATCTGACATCTTAAATAATGTAAGAGACACGATTGTTAAAAGAGACGTGTCGAATTTATAATAAACGACGGCTATCACACCTTGACACATATATCCTCTTTTCCACAAACAATGGTCACTTTGAGAGGTGGATAATCTGAATGACCATCATGATATTCCATCACTGCTCTCATGCTGTTCTTGAAAAGTTCAAATAGCATATGATATAAATGACTTGGAACATAAACTATCCGTATTTCACTGCCTCGATCAAGTTCTGGAATTTATTTATCAATTAGATCAATTGAAATGATACTTGAGCTTTTAAAAGTCAAGGTAAATAGACCAATTGATAAATAGTAATATCTCTTATTAAAAAGTCATTCTATCAACATATTGAAGCTCCTTCAACTTTGATGACTTGGTCATCTTGTGAGATTATTTTTTTAAGGATCTGTTTACTTTACATTCATGATTTTCAATTTAAAAAATCGAAATTAAAAAAAAAAATTATTGAAGATATGATATCTCTCCTTATCTGCTTTCTTTTTATCTATTCAAAAATTATTACTATGTCATAATAACTTGCCGTTGTGTTGTCGAACGATCAAATCTGGACTCGCTAAATAATATTTATCACAAAGAAGCCGTGCACTTTCATATGCATCCTTTACAACACTAGCAACATTACAAAAAGGATCAATCCAACCAACGTGTCGATGATCACCATTCAGATCACCTCCGAACAAAGAAGCTACAATATTTAATCAATTAATTAAAAATCAAAATCAATTAAACATTTTCGATTAAATTAAAACAGTTAACAAACAAAAATACTTACTATGTTGATTTATAAGCATTCGAATCGATATTCTAGACATAAAAAATCTGTCTAAAAAATACTGAATATTGTTTTCCATCTGAGCATCCACATCATGAGACTCTTTAAGTTCTAAAACACCATTTCCCATCACTTCTACTACATCTGAATGTCGATTTCGAATTTTAATTAATGCTTGACAAAATCTATAAAAGACCAGAACTTGTATTTTGTTTAAATTAAAACTTTTAGGATTCACTAATAATTTAATAAAAATCTATCTTTCATTGGTAGAAATAATTAAAAATAAAGAGTTATAAAAAAGTAAAATAGTTAAATTAAAATGATATTTCTAAATATAAATACTTACTTGTCCAAAGTTTCTTTACTGATTTCAGACTTTTCAAACTCTATTATTTCTTCAAAGGATGTAACATATAAATTATTAATAATTCTGAGACTAGGCATTCTCAATAGATGTTCAGGAAGTAAGTGAATTTCTTTCATGATATTAGCGAGTCTCACAGGAATTTCTTTCCTCAAAAATATAAACGACTTTCTTTCGCAGGCACTCATTCCTGTAAACAATAATTAATAAGATAATTATGATGTATACTCATTACAATTTTGTTTTATGTTATTAAAATCTATCAAAAATATTCAAATAAAAATGTAGAAATATTGGCATAACTGATAATTAATAAAATTTTATTAATTTTATCATATCAGAAGGTTTTATTGCTCATATATAAGTATTATGCTTGTGTATAAATGTTTGAAAGTCACGTCTAATCTAATGTAGATGAACAAGTTGACAAGTAAAAGCTTCTAGTCTCTTTTATCTTTTGATTCGTCATTTTTACATGTCCTTCAAACTATTGAATAAAAAGAGACTTGTCTGTTAATTGAATAAAAACAAATTTATTTAGTTTTTTCTGAAGATTTGTCATTGATATTCACAACAATTATAAAGACCTTCTACGAAATCATAGACACAGTATATTTCTACAGATTATTACATAACTGTCTGATTAATTAAAACTTATTAAAATATTATATATATATTTGATTAGCATGTTTATATTCTTCAATGAATTGCATTAATTTCAATAAGTTTCATCATTTAAAAAAAATTTATTCTTCATAAAAGGATAAATTATTTTATTAATATATTATTTCAGTTTAAAGCCTTATGATTTTATTTTTCTTTGTGTTATTTCTTTTCATTATATACATATTTTTTTTAATTTAAATTTATACATTTTTCGTTTAGATAAAATATTTTTTTCATGACAATTAAAAAAATAATCCATCTATCATACAATTATACAAATATATTAGTAAAAATGATAGTTAACGTAAAGCAAACAATAGCGCATAATGAAGACTCAGGATAAATTTTTAATAATAAAAACTAATTTTTTTGTTTAAATAAAATAATTATTTTTTAATTACATAATAACTCATAAATTCACATAATAACTCTTTTTATTGATCATAAAAATAGGTAATAATTTAGCTGAAATAATAAAGATTGTAATATACAATATACATACACATTCATCGTGTATAAATGTATTTGAAAATTACTTTGAATTTGTACAAACGTAAAAACATATTTATCACATTGGAGTCTTGAAAAAGGCAAAATTATTTTAGAAATGGCAAATCATTTATAAATGATCTAATTGTTAAAGGTATAAAAAATCTGTGATGAAAAATTTTCAAAATATTTATTTTATTTCTGTCTCATCGCGTATAAAATAGTTTTCTCCACGACCTCGAAATTTATTTATGAAAAGTTATCAAGCTTGGCTGGAGGTTGATATTAAACTCAATGACGTACAAAGTATGATCAGACATACAAAATAAAAATACGAATATTCCACATTAAAACGCATGTTTTGATATTTAAAATGACGCAATGTAGTAGATTAAGAATAAGGGGCGCGAACAAAATTCAGCTGTTGATTGGTTAATACCAGATACAGTGGACTTTGATCTCGAAAGGTTGTTATTGTCTAGTTATAATTACAATTTCCACTTTAAAAACTTAGTAAGCTGCATAAATTTTTTGACATATTTAACATATCAACGAAAATATATTTTTTTTATTCTTTTTCTTGCACAGTCATCATGTATCAACTATTTTGAATATGATAATAATCATGTAAAGATGTCTTTTGGTCATTTTTATTAAAATAAAGAAATTATTTTTTTTTTATCAATTCAGCAAATTTTAACGACTGATTAAGACGATCAATGAACCAGCAATGAGTTATTGAGTGACGAGTGCGAAAAAATTTTCTTGGAATCGATTTAAACTTCTCGGGTCTACGTGATAAAGCCAAAGACGTTATGACCTTGTACTCATATGTTTTAAATTTGCAAAAAACAAATAACACACTTAAAATATATTTTGGAGTGAATCTATTCACTAAATAACTTAACAATATGGACTAATATTTTTTATAAACAACTTCAATTTAAACTACCTCTCACATTTTATTATAACAGCTTATTTCCTCATTACTATTGAATTGGAAAAATGGCATTTGTTTAAACTCAAGTCAATGACCTTTTTATAGATTAATTGAAACAGTTCAACATTTATTTACTAATAAATTTTAATTTTCATATTTTTTCTTTGTTCTAGAAATCTTTTATAGTTTATTATAGACGTACCAAAGTCAATGAATTGTTTGATAGAAAGTGGCGATGGATTGAATTGAGAATAATAGTCCAACATCTTGGTGATGTTTCCAAAACACTTGCGTGTAAGCTTCATTTCGTTGATCGTTATACATAAACAATAATAGATGAATTAATAAGGATTTAATAGATGACTTAAATCGCACTGAAAGTTAAACTGATAACTCTGCTTTACTCCGTTCTCCTAATATTTATATCTTCGGCACTTATTTACTTATTCAAAAATTTATGTTTATTTTGTTCAAAGCTCGCTGACGAACTTTCTGAGTATAACTGAAATATTTTATCTGACGCAAATGAGTTGAATGCACGACGAGAGTACTATGTACTTATTTACTTATATCACTTTATACGAAACAAGAATAATTATTGGATATGTCTTCAGACATATACACTGTCATTGTGCCGATCATATAGCAATTTATCGAGACATTTTGATCGACTAACCTCGATAATCATCGTATGTATTCGGAAACAGCATTTAATAAATACGCCATCTAGATAATGAAACGCGCCAATTTTAAAAAAATAAATAGTTACATAGAAACTCGCCTGATGACGTGACCACTTATTTCCTGAATAAAAAAAATTATTCTGATCGGTTGGCTTTCTCCACCATCAATGACAGTCGTGGAAAATGGCTTGAGATCTGTGATGGTCGTGACGGTAGTGGTACAAAGATTCTGTTTTATTGTGACCGTTTATTAAATTATTTATTATAAGACATATAACTGGTATGTCTTGTTTTATTTTGTGATTTATTTCAATTAATAACTAGGTAAGTTGTCAACCTAGATAATTTAATAGAAAAATATTTGCGTATTATTAAATACCTATCACTATACATACGTGAAGAATGTCGACAGGTATTGATACACATATGAATACTTGTGTTTAAAAACTTTTAATTTATTTTATCTAAGGGCAATTCTTTTAAGCTATTTATTAACTATGAACATAATGGTATTATTGTCGGTGTCTATATCAATAACAATGCAGTGTGTTAAATTGTGCGAATCTGTTGAGAGAGAAAGTCTAATGTTTATCTTGATAACTGAAGGAATTAATAAGAACTAGATTGGTAAGAGTATATGCTTATGACCTCGATTAACAAATAGAAAACCTGTTGGGTTAAAAAAGTTGCTTAATCTTATCATTTATTACATCTACGTGTATGTTCTTTTAAAATTTTGTGACTCGAATCTCACGAGTATTATCTCTTGAAAATAAGAAAAAATAAAAAGAATTTCATAGTCAGATCTAGACGTAAACTTCGATGTAAAAGGTTGATATTTTTTATTGTTATCAAATAATTTCATGCATACTTTTTTCAATTTTTTTATTCTGTTACATTTTATTTTTGTTCAGGACTTAATAATATATAATATAGTATTTTATGCAATATATTAAATTGATTGAACTGATAAAAAGATTGCACGGTATAACGAAACTTCCCGCGTTTGTTCTGTGATGACGAACTCTCGTGTATAATATACAAAAGTGACAGATGGTTATGGACACGTGATTTATTTAATCATACTCGAGGGTCTGCAATAACGGGTCAAGATAACCGTACATACATGTTTTACGTTTTCGCAATATTTTTATTCACATGATGTTACCTCAATTTGAATTTTTCACATTCTAAGGTCCTGTGGCGCAACGGATAACGCGTCTGACTACGGATCAGAAGATTCCAGGTTCGAATCCTGGCAGGATCGAATTTTCTTTTTCTTTTTTTCTCAACAAAAATTCAAACTATTCATTTGGTAATTTCAACTTTAAAATTAAAATTTATTTTTAGAGCATAGTTAGAACAAACATGTCCATAAATAGATAGTGAATAACAAAGGATGAACAGAAAAGAATCGGAAGAGTTCTTTATGAATTCCAATTACTATCGTTTTTATTTTATGATTGTTTTGAATGTCTAAAAACAATTATATTTATTGATTTTTTTACCCTAGACATCTACAATGAAGATAAATTGATTATATTGATAAGAATTGACAACATACAAAAAACATGTTTGATTTGTTTACTGTACTCTTAGGATGTAAGGTTGTCAATAATCGAAAAGTAATTTATTCAAAAAAGAAAAAGTAAGAATCACTGTCATGAGTAATTTCATGTTTTATTATGTTAATAAAAAAGGTGAATGACATATGTAAACGAATGTGGAAAATATTTAACTGTAATCAATATAATTTATTGTATTCGAAAGTTCTGATAAAGTTTGAATTCCTATGCCAAAACGACTATTAAGTAATAATTTAAGTTTAAACTAAATTAATTATATAACTTTGTTGAATTTTTACAACTTTTGTCACTTTTACTTCACTTCTGAATAATTGAATTTTAAAACTCTAAACATACAATTATTTAATAATTAAAAATTCAGTTGTAAAAACGTTTATAAAAATATTTATTACAACTAATTATTTATTTATAATCTACTTTAAATTCAGACTAATGATAATCATTAAAATCATTCGATTCTTATGAGTGATCACAACTGTGATTTTTTAATGAGATATTATTTACGATGAACAAGTAAGTATTATTTATAAATTTATGGAGTTTTAAATCATTCTAACCAAGTAAAGTTTCTCTCGACTATATCATTATATACCTATACATATAAACATACGTTCCCATTATGAAAGAATGTGAGATAATGATACTTTCCTAATGGCTGAATTTGCTTTAACACTAGTATTGTTAATTAGAATCCAAAGTTGTTAATAAAAATAGGTGTACATGTTTAAGTAACATTTCTTCAATGAGTTTAAATATAACTAACGTCGTTTCCGTAATTTATCGTTTATCATTTTATGTCGTCAGAAGAGCAATGGTTACTATAAATAATGGTATATAATTAAACTATATCGATAATAGTTGATAAAAAATTCATCATCTAATCAGTGACGTATTAACATATTGTATATTTATTTTTAACTTCATTAAAAACACAGATCTGTAAGTAACAAACTGCATAAGATTTTTATACATTTTCTTATAGAATTGAACTTGCATCACATTAAATTTTAGTTTTTTTCTATTTAGTGTAAAAGTCCTAATTAACTTCAAATTTGGTATTATATTTTTTATTTAAAAAATTTCCTCAAAACTAAAATTTCTCACATGAATATTATCTAATACAGATAAGCACGGTAATAAACGGAAAAAACATATTAATGGTTGAAGAGAATAGCGGTACGTGATGGGATGTTATGGCAGTCATTTTTAGAATTTATGAAATTTAAAACATATAATTCCGCCAAAATAACTCATATAGCTGACAAAAAATTTTTTCGTTCAGACCTGTGTAATTTGAATGAAACTCTGAAAGTTTATCAAAGTTTAACTTAATTAAAAAAAGTGTATGTTTTACATTTATTCTGTTTGCAATACAATAAGTTATTATTTATCCCAAATTATTCTATTTCTTCGATTAAATTTTTTTCTTGATATGAAATTTATTTATTATTAATCACGATGTTTTTATTGAATACCATTAAGCAATATAAGATTAACCCACAAAAGATATAAATTTCATTATTGATATTACTATATTGAAAAAAACTTTTCTATTTAATTCTAATCTATCTTCTTCCGTAATAACACTAATTTTTTACGAACACTATCATTTTAGAGAAATATAAATATTTATTTTATAGGAAAAACTTTTACAGGAATTTCTTGTTGTAGGTAGCTGATACCGTAATACTTGATGTCATCTGATAATAAACTCATCCAATAAACCAGAAAAAGAAATCTTAAATTTCATTTAAAAAAAAAGATGACAAAACTTATGAAATATTTAACAGATGTAACAAAAATTGGTTAATTAATTGACATTCAAAACATTGGAATAAGCATTCACAATGTTATGCAAGTGATTCAACATCTTGATCATAAATATTTCTTTTTGCAAGATAAATAAAGCTAAATTTAAGAATAAAAAAGTAATAAAGTAAATTAGACTTATAATGAACGATAGGTCACTACCTACTTCTTTTGATCTAGGACGCAAGACTGTTAATACTGCTGGTTCGAGTAGCGGAAACCACATCGTGTTCTGAAAACCAGATAAACCTTTGATTATTTTCACAAAAAAAAAACCTATGGGCATGATTGTTATTACAGAAGTATTCAATTTTAGGAATAATAAAAAATAATTAACTGCATATCAGAATCAAGATGACACTTGCTAGAACTCTATTCATTATTCTAAACATGAAATGTCTAGAAAGTAAAGAGAAATCCTGATGTACATTAACAACAGACATGAATCTATTTTTCATTCTTATGCTTGGTTTCACATACCAAAATTGCAATAATTTTTTCGTTAAATGCGTTCATTTAAACTTCAATGAATGTAATTTAAAAGAAAAATTTCACAAATTAAATGTTAATGAGGTAAAAAGATAGTAGAATATCATAAATAATCGATGCATTGAATTATCTTTTGATGGTCTGTTGCTCTCATAAGAAATAAGACTGAAAAATTAAATACTCAGGATATTTTTATCTCTCGGAAGAGGAGCGGCTTCGTCACGCGGACGAACCTTTTTAACAAGTATAATCTCACGTATGTGAAGCACCTAGACAAGGAAAAATTTGTTTGAGAGGGATACGAGATGACACTAAAGCTTATGATGCGAAAGGTGTAGTAGTCCTTGAGTTAGCAGCAACAGTCGCGTTTGATGCTTTGATACGTTTAGTTCATTCTTTTTCATTTGTGCGTCAACACAATCACATTTTACAGATGGATTTTCTTATACCTTTAAACAATGTAAACAAATAAATATCTGCATCTAAAATACATTTAAAAAAAAAAAATACTGAAGAGTTCATTAGTTTATCATTAAAAAATTTTACGTGACCAATTATCGAGGTTGTTTTCGCATAGTTAATTTGTTTCTAAATTAAATGATAAATTTTGCTATTGTATAAAATTTATTTCAAGGATACAAACATGTTCTTAGTTACATAAATAAATTATTTTAATTGAAGAATTATTGTGGTAATCTCTTCAAACAGATAGAAATAATATGTCTCAAAAAGTGATGATAAATATACAATTAATAGAATCCAATCAAGATTAAAGTAAAATTTGAACGATTATTTACATATAAAACATTTATGTATTGAAATTAATGAGTGACATGAATATTGAAGTTTTTAATAAACGAACATAGAATGTTTTTAGTGATAATTAATGTAAATTAATTTCACGAGTATTCGATAAATTCACTTATTAAGTAGACCAGCTCTATCCAAGTGTTTTTATTTAAACAACATTAACATAAATATTCATGAAAAGTATTTATTCAAATGTATAAAAGTCTGAAACTAATAGCTAAGTTCGATTATTTACTTACAATTTTATATGGTTTCAGGGGGTAAATCTATCCGGATGACACGATGACGCTTCACTGGTGGATGCATTGGTTTTGGGTGACTGTAGAAATCACTGGTGAGTCATCTTTCAATGCCACTGAAACTATAATATGTTTAATTATTCTCATACATAGTTCAATAAGTACAGAATCAAGTTAAATATTGAGCTACTTTCTGATGCTTTATGAAATTAATTCTATGTGTCTTCGTGTTTTATTTATTTACCTATATTATCACTGCCAATATCTTTAAATACCAGAGAATAATAATTATGTAAAATAATGTTTTATTTAAAACTTATGTCATTTGTTAGTTGTTTAAGAAGATAAACTCATTAATGATTAACAATACATTTTCTTAAAATAAACTAAACAATCTTGACTGATTACATCAGATCAATAACACATCTCTTAGCAGGTTTCTTTGGTTTTGATAGAAAAAAAAATTACATCAGTTTCGAACTATTAAGAATTTAAAAAATTTATTGTAAAATTGAGTAAAACATATAACATCTATGAAATTTTTAACTGATTCAACCAATTGACGTCATTACTCCAATTAACACCACTTTTAGACAATTTATTAAAATTATGAACGTTAAATTAATGTTTATATAATTTCGACAAAAGTCAAATTTTATCAATATTATTGATAAAATTAAATAGATAAAAATAAATTATTATCTTAATACTCAATTAAACTATCAGAGATTTTTATTCTAGGGTATTAAAGTATTTAAAAATGAGTAAGGTGATGAAATGATCAATTAATTATTTTTTATTACAGTAATTCTAGCCACTCCATTACCATCAACTACAGAAGATTCAAAAATTGAGCAGAACACGAGTATTATATGGAAAAGTATTACCTTAAGGATAGCCTCAACTCCTGAAAGATTGAACCCAGCAGCACCTACGAAAGCTAGTATGAGGATAGCCAAGGCCATTGATACATACCAGCCTCCAGTTAAAGGAAATATAGTTGGTATTGCAGATCCTCCTATGTTCAGACCGTCCGTAAATGCTTCCAAAGTTTTAAAGAATTCTCATCAGAGTATAAGATTTAATCAAGATACTAATAGTTCACGTAAATTTAATCCTATCCTACAAACAACTAACGTCTTTTGGAGTGGACGAAGTGAAGTTCAAAGAGAAGAGCAAGATGACAATTATCGTACTTTTGAGCAATTTAATCAGCGAAGAAAAGGTGCAATTTTTTATATTTACACTACGTCTAAAACACCCGCTAAACGGAGAGAAGAAGATGTAGAGAAATTTTCCAGCTTTAGTAGAGATGAAGAGAATGATTTGAATGTATTACCTTTAAAAGTAGAGGAAAGGAAGTTTAAAGTAGTTGTCAATAGAACCCAAGTTACGAAAGACATGGATGAAGGTTCATTAAGCACTAAGACCTTCAATACATCAGAGGATATTGAAATAGATCAAGAACTCGCTGAGCCTCGTGTTTCTGCAGCAACTGCTGGTCCTAGTCTCCATGTGGATTTAGCTGAGTCTCGATTAAGTCGAGCTAGAAATCCTCTTTCAAATGACAACCGAGCGCAGGATCGCTCTTTTCAGGATGATGAAGTTGATATAATGAGTAGGGAAAGCTTTGTTGGAAGTGTAAGTGCTGAAAGTGTGAAACCAACAGCATTGGAAATCGCTGCTATAACTGGTAGTTGTCTAGCAATGGTTCTTTTTCTCAGCGCTATTGGAAGCCTTGGTTTTGTTATGTACAGGTGAGCAATCGTGGAAATTATTTATTTGCAGTTTATTATTTCTCATTTTAATTGATTAAAAAATTCTCATTATTGAGTTGGCTTTACATTCAGTAATAACTCTAATAATAGCTTTGGAAAAATTATTATTTTTATTTGAAATAAAGTAGATAAAAAAATTAAAAGTTTATTTTGATTTCAACGATATTTTTGTTATTATAAAAAAATTAGAATAGACAAGAATGTTTTTAGATCTATAAAAAATGGCTATTAATTTTATTTTCATTGTTTTGTTTTATTTTTAGACGCAAATACTGCAATCCACCGCAAACGTTAAATAGTGATAAATGCAGCAATCCTGATAGTTCTGGATATATTGATGATTCTACTATAAGGGTATGTTTAGCAGTAATATATGTTCTAAAAAATAATTTTCAATGTTAATAATTTCAATATAAAAATGTAAATAAACTGTAAGTGAAAGTATTTTTATCGATGATTAAAAATTATTACTATTTATTTCAGGATAATTCTGAAGAAATGTACAGTTTGGATAATGATTCATTTTTAAATTCTCTGGAAGCAATGACAATACAAAATTATTGGACAGATAGTGTAAAGCATACGAAGCTATGACAAATGAATAATTAATACTATTTTCAGTTTAAAAAAAATAAAAATACCATCAAAAATAAAATAATATAATAAACAAATATTATTCATTATAAATATATAATAATTGAAAAAAGTGAATCAATTGACAGGGAATTAGCAATATTCAAATTAATTTTTTTCTCTTCGATAGTGAAATGCTAGTATTAGATGTATAGTGCAATAAATTGATGTATGTACTTAAAGATAAAAAACTATACAGTAAGAAATTTGAAAAGACAAAAATGCTAAAAGGACGATTTGAAAGAGGAGAAAATTCTAGCTTAAGTACAAATAAGACTTCTATGTGTCTAAAGTGATGTAGACATCGTTCCAGTTCTTACGAAAAAAGTAAAAAAAATTTGGAAAAAAATTCTAATGTATACAAATTTGTAAATAAGTCGAACTGCTTGATATTTTTTTTTTTTTAAAAGTGATATGGCTTCATTCTTACACAATGTTTGAGATTTAAAGTCACTTATAGACTGTTAAATTTGTAAAGTATTGTATAACGTTGTATTATTTGCTTTGTTAATAATTATTACAATTTTATTAATTTATATGAATTGATTGGTTATGGTTTTGGTTTTTATCATAGTATTTTACATTAATAAAAAAGTTTATGATTTTTTACATTAATAATAATTGATAATGGATAATTGGACCAATATGGATGTAGTTTATAGCCAATTGCCTTTATATAACATATCCATCGATCATTGAATAGATTTTTAGTTTATATCATTCACAGCAAAAGATTTATAGATAGTTAATATGTGCATTGGAAAATTCTATTTTTGTTAATTTTCCACATAAATAATTAATTATAAGCTTTTTATTTCAAATAGAAGAAAAATTATTTTGAACTTTATTCATGTAAAAATTTTCTTTTTAATAAAAAAACTGTCCATTTGTGATAAGAAATCGTATGTTTAAAGGTTTTATTCAGTGTGTGAAATCAACATTGATCCATTTTACTGAATTCATGTGAATAAAAATAAAGAAACATATATGTATATATATTATTACTACAAAATTGTCTTACTTTGAATTCCTTTGCATCCTAAACAATGACCCGTATTCAATCTTTTTAAATTAATATATAAAAAATGAAAAAAAAACATTCAACAGGTAATGAAAAAAAAATTTCGTAATAATTTTCGCATAGAATCATTTTATTTATAATCGTGCAACAGGCTGACATCAACAAAAAACAAGTCTTATATATCACACACATAAAACGTTCCAATGATCAACACCCCTATGTATTAAATATACATCGAAATATTTGGTGGGATCGTCCAAAAAAACTTAAACTTAGTTACATTATGATTTATACATAAAAAATTTTAATAATAAACGATTAAAGAAGCAAATGGTTCAATATTTCTGTTACTCTAAAAATAATAAAAGAAAGAGAAGCGAACATTATCAACGTATACTTTTATGTGATAAAGGACACTTTGGTAATTTTCATAAATAAGTCCTTTTAAAAATCACCAGCGATTATAAATGTATCGCAATAAACATGTAATGAAAATTATCGTAAATTTAACTTTTTAAATATCGTCCAGCGGATTTTTACTTTTATAATAATAATTATGATGATAATGATGTTAATGTACATACACAATATATTATTTCTTTGCAATATCCTTCTCAAATTCTTTTCAAATGATAATTAAATATTCATTCATATTTAAATTGATTAAATTAAATTATGCTTATTTGATAATTAAACAAAGATAGTATACAAATGCAAAAAATACACTCGTAAAACCATTTCCTCCATTCATGTTTTTTACATAAGAACATACATTAAAAAAAAAACAAACAATAATTTTAAATTTATTATCTATTACATAATATTTGCCATAAATAAACTATGTTTTAATGAATGAAAAATATTTCATCTTATTATTTTTATTATGCAAACATCACACGTGTAGTAAAATTCCTTTCACGGTGCATGAATTTCTTAATTTAATTTAGAATTAAAGAATTCTCCATTAATCAAACATTTTCGTATACAACTAAAGAACCAAAAAAACTTAACAATCATCAAAGATGTCATACAGTAATTTAATTGAAATTAAAAGTAATTTCAAATAAAAGTCATTAAATTCAAATTCTAGTGTAATTGTTTTATATATAAATTATTGATTTAAATGTACAGTTTCAATAAAATTATCTATTTTATCTTACAGAGTTGTATGCAACATTTCATAGGAATAAGTACACTAAATAGTTTTCGACAACTTTGTGAATAACATATAAAATTAATAACGTCATTAAAAAACAAGCCTACAATGGAGAGCATTTTAAATAATGATAACTTTCATTTAAATGTGTTTTAACAATATATCGTAGATTCATTTATATCTAATAAAAAGGTAACATATTATTCCCCGAGGGCT
This sequence comes from Chelonus insularis, assembly GCF_013357705.1. NCBI lineage: Eukaryota > Metazoa > Arthropoda > Insecta > Hymenoptera > Braconidae > Chelonus > Chelonus insularis. The sequence goes on along the minus strand of NW_023276546.1, from coordinate 325,158 downwards.
TTTAGGTAGTACGAATGTGTAAGAGTGTATATAAGTATAACATAAGAAAGCTAATTATATTAAGAGATCTTATGAAAAAACCCTGTCCATGCGAAATATCTATTCTAATTAATCAACTAAATAATCTATCATGTTTTTTATACTATTTAATTGCATAATATCAATTACTTTAGTAAATCGACCTATACATATTTCTTTATTTTTTACAATTATATAAATATAATCAAATAACACTCTGCACACTGAAACAATATAAAGTTTTGTGAAATACATAATTCAATTCTGAGCAGTGTGAAAAAGTTAATTCTTTCTGTTTTTTAAAATAATCATCATGATTACCATTTTTATAAATACGATTATCTTTAACAGGAAACAGTAAAAATCAACACTCGTACAATAAATTTAATTTTGAATACTGACTTACAGAAAAACCATTGAAAAATTATTCATCTATTACGATAGGTACAAATATACAATGACTATTGAATAGTGAACTCGACTATTAAACATAAAATTTGAGAGCTCATTAATTCATTTGTCTATTTAATAAATTTTATCAATAAATCAACTATGAGATATGTGAACAATATAATTATGCTGACTGTTTACCTGCTTTATCACAAATGGTATTTGTTTATGTACTTTGTTTAAAATTAAAAATAGATATTTTCTCATTTTTTAATTTCAATAAAGTACATATTTATTATTAATACCTCTTTAACGGTATTTATACAATTTTTAATTTATATTATTTTTATTTAACTTTTTTCTCAATGATAAATATTTAGATTTACGGCACACATGAATTATTCTTCGTTAACAGATTTAAACCCACTCAATTAAACAAAAATTATCTTTGTACATATTTAATTAATATATATTTTTATATTTAATATATTATATTTATATTATTTATATTATTTTCCATATTTATGTATATATATATATATATTAGGCTCAATTTTCGTAAACCTGATTTTTTTAATAATTTATGTTAGGCACATCGAACACACAACAATCGCTAAATTCACACATCTAAATTTTTTAATAAAACTTTCAGTGTTTAAATAAATATGGTCTGTGAAGAAAATATTCATCTCTATCCTTTATATTTAAAAATAAAATGTTTATTTTATGCAATATAATTTTAAATTTTTTCAAATTTCATCATCTATCTTTGTATGGTATTAGCGAAATTAGATTTTTTTTTTAAATTATAAATATGTACTTTGGCAAAAATACACTCCTTCAATAGTATTGCACACAAATATGTTCGAAAATAGAAGAATTTTTTGCAAAAATTGAGTTTTGTCTTTCAAATTCAGAATCCGTGTTCAATAAATACTTTTTTCTCAGGTATGTATATGATAAGGTCACAATGGTATTTATTTTTAGATTATTTTGATTCATATTTTCATTGTTTACATTAATAAGAATTATTCTAAAAAAGAATAGATTTTTTGGCAATGAAATAACGATTCAACTATCTAATATGATAATAAAAATGTGTTGAAAGTATATTATATTTTATATAGTAGTTTAAAGTTGATTTATCAAAAAATATGTCATGTAGTACTGTAGTATTTCTTTTCTGGAAAATTTTTCAATAAAATAATTTTTATCTACAAATTTAACATATGCATTCTTTTTTTGAATAATTCTTCCTGTGTACGCTCGTTGATTCTTTATAAACTTTATGATGCATTTGACACAGTTAATTATTTAAAACCAAAGTTGGAATGCATGAAAATATATTTTTCTCAATAAATGGCTAATAATCAATGCACCAGTAATACCTTACATGTGCCTCTACTTATTAACTCATTAACTTTTTATATGTCTCTATTGTTTCAACATGTAAGTAATTCATTTACTTTATTTTCCCGTCTAACATGATAATTTATAGATTTTATGAAATGCAATAAAACTATTTTTCTCAACACTTTTATACTAGCATAAATTTTCATTAATCTCGATTGTTAAACTTCAATACAATTTATTATTGTGTTATTGAATCATTATTAAAATGTCAATTTTGAAAAATCGTAAAAAATGCAAATTTTTTGTTAATACTAGAAAATTAATTTATGCATAGTAAGGCACTCGTGCTTTTAAAAAAATATGTGCAAAAAAATTTTTAAAAAGTAAATATCACTAAAAGCATATTAAAATAGTACTTTCCTGATATCCCAAGCATAATCGCAAAATAATCTAAACTCATTTTTCTCTTTCTCTCTCGATTCTCAATTAATTTATTCTAAGTGAACATTGTTAAAATTTATTTATATATATATGTATATATTATATTAATATATTATATATTTTCAATAGTGTAACTGTGCATACTCCTCGTGTATGCAAATGCATGAATCCATTTAGAAATCACAAGAATAAATATAAATATTATTATAACTGGTCAAAGTAATATGTATATAGAATTCATTTGATGTGTGATCATTTCATTATAAAATTCATTTGAGAACGAAAACAATTACGAGCAATAATAATCGTAATATTGTTTTGTACAACTGACTGGAATGATTCGAGAGTTGATTGTTTCACCTAACGAACTGAGTTAATTTAAAAAGTTTTTTTTTTCTACAAATAGATTCTTTTTCATTTAACTAATGTCTTTGGCTCTAAAACTAATTAGTAATCACTTTTAATCACTTATTACTCACATTATTTGTTTTCTTCATTAATTGTCTTTTTCTGATCTTTTGCCGCTTTTTCTAAACTTATCGCCACATCCTGAAAAAAGTTCATCCATTTCTTTATAACTACTAATGCTTGTAAATTGACATAAACATTTATTTATTTTAATGAAGGTAATAAGCAATGATTTAAAATTTTTTTCAAAAATCAAAGACTTTCACTTATATAAATATTGTGAAAAATACCATCAAAGTATAATAGAATTGTGTTAAAGAAACATGGTACAATGATAAGCTTGTTTCCAAGAACTGAATAAATAAATTGCGTAACTTACCTGAACAGCAATTTGTAATGGAGTTAGTTCACCAGGCACACAATCAGTTCGAACAATGCTAGCTGGCAATAATCGGGGACAAGGCTTTCCAGTAAACATCATGAATAGAGCATGGACGGTCCTGCGTTGTGTAAGTTCTGTATGTCGATGTTGATATCCATCTAAATGTCTTCGATGTCTTTCTGTTGTTGGAAACCATCTTTCACACAACGGACAATAACGTTTGTGTTTTATAGTTGCCTATAAACAAATAATTCGATTAATATATTGACTAAATTCAAAAATAAATGTATAAAATGTTGTTTAATGTCTTGTAAAAATAAAAAAACTATTGTAACTTTTAAAATGTAGAAAGCTATATAATATATTTTATTACCTTCTCATGGTACGCCATTTGCATAACTATATCAGTGAAAGTTTTAGCTTCTGATTCTTTATTAATCTGATCAATTTTTAGATCAGTTGTATTATCATTTTTTTTTAAACTCTCTGAACTTAATTCCTGACTATCTTGTTTTGTAATTACTGGAGGCGATCGTGAAGTATCTCTTTCATTAACGTCAAAATTAGCTTGGTTCTCAGGTTCTAAAATTGGCATTAGTGCTACAGGTTTTGGCATAAAATCTGTAGATCCAGTGCTTGATTCTTGAGCTTTCAAAACTTTTATATTTTTAGAACTATTTGTTTTACTATAATTATTTGCTGAAGGTGATGAACATGAATGATTGGGATTCTTTGCTTTGCTAACAAATTCATGTTTCCTACTAGAAAAAGCTTTAGTTTTCAAACTTTTCACGTAAGATGTTGTTAGTAATGACGATGATGTTGAGCTTTTTATCTTCTTTGAGTTTGAATTATTGTGTTTACTTGCTTCATTTGTCTCTCTTAATCGTTTTAAACTTTTAATAGATTCATGACAGATTAAGGAAAGATTGTTTTGTGAATTTGAATCAAGACTAGACTCATCATGTCTTCTACAGCTCGACAAATTTTTTCTTTTGTCTTGTTTATCACTAGAACTATGACTTCTATCTAATTTCGAATGTTTTCTATCATTCTTTTCATGTTGAGATTTCGATGAATCTTTACGGAAACTTTCACCAGATATTAATTCATTCTCTTGGAAGACGTTACGATGATCCTTAAGGTCAATTTTGGTTGAAGTGGTAGGCAAGTTGAAGCCAGCTCCTTGTTTTTTTTCAGCAGCAGTCTTAGGCCTTGAAAAACCGATTGGGATACTAGACTCAATTTTATTCTTTGCAAGACATCTTTTGAGAGTTTCTTTTGCTGCTAAAACTTCTTTTACTAGTAAATCAGAACTACTGAAAGTTGGATCAGATAATTCATGTTTTTGTGGCAAATTTGATGCAGTTGTCAAAGATAAAGATTTATTAAAATGATCTGGACCATTTTCATTTTGATATGTCCAAGGACTTTTATCTTCTTCAAATACTATTGATTCAATGCAATTTGTTGAGCAATTAGTTTCATTAACAGATTGTATAACATCGGGTACAGGAACGTCTAAAGAATCTGAACTATTATCGACAATTTCCAATTCAAGTTCAAATTGTGTTGGTATTGCATCTTCAGAATATAATTGTGCTAGATCACCATTAGCAATTCTTCGTTTACCTTCAAGAGGAGTTGGAGCTTCAGATTCCAATCGAAATGTTTCCGGAGATGCTGGAAGAATTTCAATAGTTGTTTGACTCTCATCTGAAGATTCGAGTTTTATTACTGACTCCGGTTCTTCAAAATGATTAACTTCTGAGTTTTTAATATCAGCAATATTCATCACAGCATCAGTTTCATTTCCAGTGACATCATTGATTGATTCCGCTTCATATTCATTACTTTTATGACAAGAACTGATTGTAGAAAATCCAAACCCACTTGTTGCTACTTCTTCCAGTGGAATCTGAATTAAACATGATTTCATTTGTCTTGTATCTGAAGCTGTTTTTTCAAAAGCTTTTCTAGAATCTAATTCGATTGATTTAGAATCTGAATATCCATCTAAGGTTGAATCATCTTTTAACTGTTTTGAAATTTCTCTTTTTTTAGCTCTTGGAAAATCTTCACTTTCTGAATCATCATCTAAAATTTTTAGTGTGCTCTCTTTCATTTGATATAATGGTTTTTCACCATCTGAATGTCTTCTTTTATGTCTACTAAAAGTTTTATCATCTTTATTCCTAACTTTTTCATCCGGATCAGACGATGTTCGAGTTGATTGACTTCTTTTGGAACATTTAGATGTTCTGATTACCTCAGTTTGTTTAGAAATTATCTCCAACATTCTTTGAGGGAATTTCTTCTGGCCAGATTCTTTTGCTATTGAATCCAACACTTTAAATCGCTCTAATTTAACCTCTGGTTGCCACTTTGAATCTCGTTTAATAGCATCTCCTCCATCTTTACTCAATTCGCACTTGAACTCAGCACTGGATGAAGTGCGTTTAATAATCACTTTCGGAACTTTCTCAGAGGTACTCTGGTGAGAGTTGGTGTTACTTTCTTTGTCTACAGAAGGTGATCTTTCTTTACTTTTCCCGCTATCTCCATTTCTGTGTTTACTTGATGATTTTTTCGAATTTTTAGAAAAATTATCTGGAGTTTTTGATCGTTTTTTGTGCAGTGAATCTGATTGAGACCACAACAGTTTTTTAGGATCTGGTTTTTTAATTTTTAATTTCGGGATTTTTTCTTGTTTCGCTGAATCAAAATCTTTACTTGTGTGTTTCAGCTCAGGCGATTTAGTTATTACTGTTGATTTATTTTTATTTTGCCGGTCTGGCTTCTCTTCTTCTGAGTTTTTAACACTAGTTTTAATTAATGATTTCTCCTCTCGTGACCTTGACCTTTTTATTTTGCGTATTTTAAGCTTTGGTACATTTTTCGAAGATTCAGAATCATTACTATATAATTCCATGCTTGCATTCTCAAAGATCATTTTTGGTTGATGATCTTCAAGTTTAATTTTCATTTTTGGAACCTTACATTCAATCACACCAATTGACTTTTTAATGGAATCCTTACGAGATTCATGTTGTTTCTTATCATCTAATTTAATTTTTACTTCAAAAACTTTATCCTCATTTTCATGAGTCTTTGGAAAAGATAATTCAACAGCATTTTCTTCAACTGTTGGAGTTTCAGGCCAAGATTTAACATTTCTTATAATCATCTTTGGTATTTTAGGATGAATAGGAATCTTGTGACTTGAAGAAGCTTTGGTTTCAGTGCTCTTTTGAGATATATCAGACGGCAGTACCTGAGAAATTGATGATGATATTGATGAATAGTCAGTCTTTTTAATAATAAATTTAGGAATTCTATCAGATATTGATGATTTGTAAACAGATCCACATTCTTCCTTATTTATTTTACCCGAAAAAGTTAAATTTTTATTATATTTATTCTCACTTACAATATTCAATTTTGACTCTGCTTTAGGAGGACTTGGAATACGTCCGGAAAAGCTTAGAATTTTTTCCTCATCCTTTTCTAGATTACGAATTAAAGATTCTTGAGCATCAAATATTTTTTCTGCATTTCGAATTCTGCCAGAAAATGTCAACAATTTATCCGTTTCTTTATTCTCAATTTTATTTTTTTCATTTTCCATGTGTATTGCATTGATTGGTGATCCATCTAAAGCATTAGAATTATCTTCACTTTCACTAGAAATTCTTCCAGAAAAATTAAAAATCTTATCTTCTCTCTTTGGTTTTTCATTTTTATTTTGTAGTTGATTATTGATAGTTTCAGATGCATTCTCGTTAGTCTTGGTTTGATCATCGATTGGACATAATACTTGATGTTGTCGTACTTGTTTTAAATCAGTAGCATCGATAGCTTCTTGGCTGGAAGTTGATAAAAAATTGATCCCAATATTACTAGTTTCATCTGATTTAGATTCAGCACATTCACTTCCAAATTGAGTTGAACTCAGTGTATCAATATATTGAGATGTTCCTGATTCTACAGAGACTCCATTACTTTCAGTTTCATTTGATTTGTGAGTCACGCTGTTAAAAGTTTCAAATCGAAGTGGTGGAACTTCTGGTTTCTCAAATATATGATAATCACTTTGTGAATCGATTACTGAGTCTTCTACTTTATTATCTATATTACCTTTAGATTTGCTCCACTCATTTAAATCATTAATTTTATTCTTAACCATTATCAGTTCTTCATTGAGTTCAACATCCATATTTTTATCTAGCACTAAATTATCACCATTCAATGCTGTCGATAAAGATGTTCCTGTATCAATGAAATTGCTAATATCTTTAAAAAATAAATTTTTTCTTTTGGCATTCTTTCTTTCTTCCATTTCATCACTCGACACACGTCGGATTGGTCCCTCAATTGATTTTTTAATCCCAAGAAATGACATGAAATGTTGATTATTCTCCTTAATTTTAATTTTATTCATTTCATTATGAGTTTTAAATTCATTCTCAACAGGTTCTCTATTGATCTGAACCTGTACTGCTTTTGAATTCTGTGAAAGAGGAAATGCTAAATCTAAACCTTTTAAAACACTACTATCAAAGTCTTTAACAATATTTTTAAATGAAAATTCACTCAACTTTATATCTGATATAATTGTAGGTTTTATTTTTTCTTCCGATAGTTTCAGTATTTTTTCATCTTTAAGCTCAGTGAGATTTTTATTTTCTTCTTTTTTAAAAATCTCCTCAACAGCCTTGTCTATTCCAATACAATTTTCTTGATGCTTCTCTTGAAAATCATTTTTTTCCACCAACTTTTCATTAGTTTTTAAATTTAAAAAATCTTCATCATTCAGTTTTTTAATAGGAATAATAGTTTCTTCAACGAGTTTTGGATTAGCTTTTTTCCATTTGTATTCTTTATTTAGTTTTCTCGAACTTTTACGGCCTTCAACATAAGTAGTTGATGATTCTACTCCACTATCAGTGAGCATTGCTTGAGAATCCTGTTCAACATCAATGTTAACTGTTGGTTTAGCATTAGATGGAGTCATACTTGGAGCAATATTCGAGACGTCTTTTGAATCTTCATCAGTCAAACCAGGATCTATGGACTCAAGGATATTTGACTTAACATTACTGTTCTGCATTTCATCATTTAAAATATTTAAATGCTCTTCATTAATTTTATTTTCAGATTGTGATTCAGGAATGAATGCTGGAACTTTCATTTCGACTTTTTTTTGTTCAATTGACTCTAGATTCTTCGTGAATGACTTTGAGTCATTTGAATTAAATAATCTTGATTCAAGATTTCTTGAGTTATCTATTTTATTTTCAAATTCTTCATAATGGTGACTAATTAATGGACTACTTGCTATATTATTTATTGCACGATCCCATTCTGAAAAAGCATCACTTTGTCGTCTAACAAAATAATCAACTGGACTGTCTATACGATAATTCTCAGTTTTTTTATTGAACGACATCATTTGTGAATATTTTCGATGTTGGTATTGAAACAAAGATTCAGCCGGAGAGTAGTTGGGTGGAGCAGAAGTATCAGAATAAATCACGCTTTGATTGTCTGTCAACTCTTCATACTCAAGAAGCTTAGTTCTCCATCTACTTTTAAATTTACTTTCCAATGTATCTACTTGCTTTCGCCAATCTTCATCTTCCCATTGATCATCATTATCATCATGATTATAGGACGGTTGTTTGATTTTTTTAGGGCTGTAATCTTCCCATTCATTGTTCTCAGAAGATTCTAGCCTTCTTCTATATGATTTTCTTTCATAATAAGTTTTTAATAGCTTAGAATAAATGGAGTTTAGTAACATTGAGTGATCTTTACGTTTTGCTTCTTGAATTAACTTTCGATAAGTATATTTAGGATTTAAACTATACGTTATTTTACCATCTTGAGTTTTATAAACAGGAACAGAATTGAGATTTATTTCTGATGAATCTAAATCCATTGGCTGAACATTTGAATATGGATTTCGATACCTTTCACTATCTTCCAATCTTCTATTACGCACACCTTCATCCATTCTTGATGAAATTCCATCTTCATCATCTCTACTGGTAAGATTCATGAAACTATTGTCACTTGGACCTAAATCAAAACTGTCAAAATCAAAACTTGATGTATTTTCTATTAAAAAATTTGATTTGTTCCAAATATTATCAATTAAACTTGCGTCTGATGGTCCCAAATTCATATCACATGATGATTTAGACATAATATTTTCAAAATTTTCTACATTAATAATGTTATTTGATGATTTTGATTTTTCTGTAGACAATACCCTAGGTAAACTTTTGTTCCTAGTGTGAGATTCTAAAGTACTCTCATCTTTTGAGAATTGAGCACATAGCTTCTTCAATGAATCCTTTTTATTATTTTTTAATTGATCATCTAATTCATCGTCTGCTGATATCGTCTTCATTGTATTTTCATTAATGTCATTAAATTCTTCTGCAAAACCCTCTGTATTTTCCATTGATAGTCTTTTAATTAATTTTCTTTCTTTCTTCTCATGATAAAAATCTAATGTATTTTCATTTTCTGTACAACCTGTTGACTTTCTTCGTTTGTAATCTTTCTTTTTGTTCTTCAACTCTACTCTCTTATTCTCTTCCATACTTTCCATAGAGATTCTTCGTTTTGGCTCCTTTTTCTTGCTACAAAACTGTAAACTATTTTTATTTTCCATTATTTCTAATGGAATGGATTTTAAATTTTGTATTTTATGTTTAAAGTCATTTTTCTTTTCCTTTTCTTCTTCTGATACGCTACGTTCCGAGTCTTTTTTTTTATTATTTACTTCAAAGGTATTTTCATTTTTTATTTCTTCTAAAGATTCTCTTCTTATAAAATCTTCTTTACAATTAAGTTTAACTTCATTTTCACTTTTTGATATTATTTCTAGAGATGTTTTTATTGTCAAGTCATTCTTTTTTTTCTTAGAGTCCACAATATTATCAATATTCGTTGTGTTTGTGTAATCATTAAAAATCTTTGTTGATACATTTTCTTGTAATTTTTCCAAATCATTTGGATAAAGATGAGAAGATTTATTGATATTTGTTGAACTAGAATCATCTTTTTCAACAATTGATTCATTTATAGTTGATTCAGAAAGTGTACTAAGTATATCAAAGTATCGATTTTTTCTATTATCATCCACAAATCGTTCTTCTGTTGATTTTCTGCGAGATGTTTTAAAACTATGACCTCCACTGTTACGTCTCTTTTTTTCTCTATTCAATTTCTTAGGTTTCTTGGTGTCTAATTCATCAGGCAGTGACGTTCGACGTTGGTTAAATATTTTACGAGGTGTAGTCAGTGTAGAATCTAATGGAAAAAAGGAATGTTTTCTAATTACTTCTGATACTTCTTCAGTCAATTTATCTCGCAATTGTTTACTTCCATGGCTTCTTTCACTTCGTGATACATTTATTTTTATTTCAATTGCATCAACGTCTTCATCAGCATCATTGTCATTCTTTTCTTTTACATTGATATTCGCTACTTGAATCTGTACATCTGTATCTTTATTAGCTCGACAAAAACTTTTTGTTACAGTACACATTTCATAATTGTCTAGAGCTTTTAAAGCATCAGAAATACTTTCAAAAGATTTTTCATTTTGTAAATTTTGTAAACTTTCAGTGATTTTTTTTGTATAACTTTTACTCCATGATTCTGATTTACATTTTATTGAATTATAATTTTTGGAATTTTCTTTAAAATTTAAATTAAAAATATCTTCTTCATTTCTACATAATTTTTCTCTAGACTGGTCATTTTTAGAGTCTTTAGAAGACTTAGATTTATCTTGTTCAGATTCTTCTTGCTTTTTTCTTTCAAATTTATCAAAATCTGTACTTTGTGACTCACCAGAAATATCAAAAATTGATGGAACGTAATTTTTTCTCGAATCTCGTTTATTTTCTTCGTTTATTTCAAATAAACAATTACCACTTTTTGAGTTATATTCTGATTTTGAAGACTCCGGTGAATATGAGTTGGTGGCATAATTTTTTTTATTTCTTATGCTATCCCTAGAACTGTCGGGTTTCTCATGTTCATTGGAATGTTTCGATTGGTTTACCAATTTTACAGAGCAGTTTGTACTTCTACTTAGCATTTCATTAGAGCTTAAATTTACAGGACTCTCTGGTAATGATTTAACTTCTATCCAATCATCGTCGTCTTTATCTAACGGTTCTTCATCCGAAGACTGCAGCACGTTCATGTCGCTAATTGGCAGAATATTATTTATGACTTTGCTAAAAGATTGATCTTCTATAGATGTTGAAAGTTTTGCGTTTCGTTGACCCTCGTCCGTGATTAAAGGCATTATACAAGCATCGTCTAAAGAAATATTACACAACTTGTCAAGTTCATCGGAATGTTGAAAATCTTCTGTATTAATAATTGATGGACATTTACCAGTGTCAATCTCATCAGATGATAGAATTTTACTCACCGGTGTTCCAGAACAATCTCCACTGGGTATCATATCATTAGAAATATCAACAATACCTGAAGAATTATCTGAATTGCGTTTAAAAACCGTGTTTGACTCTTGGTTCATTCCAACAAGAGGGTCTGATGATGGATAAAATTCTTCATCTTTTTGATCGGTTTTATTATCTTTCTCTACAGTATTAGAGTTTATTAAAGGCACTTTATTGTTATGTTGTTCTTCAGATTCAACATCAGTAGTAGAATTATTATTTTTTGATCTTCGCGCAATTTCAAAATCTTCAATTACTGTTTTATTATTTTCATTATTATCAAATTTGTTTTTTGAATTAGAATTTCGATGAATATCAAAATCTAATGGATCTTCTGATCTTTTATCATTTAATCTACCATTCTCCAAATTTTCATATGGATTTATTTTAATTGGAGAATGCGTGAAACTAATTATCGGACTGTTGGGAATAATTTCAATAGGATTAGTAGAAATTGAAAGTTCTGTTATGTGACCGGAAGATTCTTCACTATCTGAATGGATTGGTGTGTTTAACGTAGTCGAAACTGGAGTACATTCTGACATTGGTAAATCTGGTAAACTGATGTCATCAGGATTATGAGATTCTTCACTAGCAAAGCTAGACTGTTTCTTTAAATTCGAATTTTCTGAATTCTGATGATCTTTAATGGATAAACTGCATTCTTGTGCTTGATTTTCTTGAGGAATCATCAAAGATTTTTCATAAGCAACATCTTTTGGCCTTGACTCATTATTACTTTCTGAAACTTGTTTCGCTGGTTGTAAAGACTCAGTTATCTCCACAGATGCATCAATAATTGATGCTACAACCTCCTCAACAACTACTCTTCCTTCTACTCCAGCATTTATTGATTCCACATCACATTCTGGAAGTTTTATACAAACTCCAGTATCAGACTCAAAAAGTGTGATAGTTTCTTGTCCTTGAGACGTTTCATTAATTATTTCAATTGGTGCTTTGGAAATTTGTTCAATCGTCAATGATGTTACGTCCCCATAAACTGTTTGAATTGTTGATAATTCTGATTCACCAGATAAGTGATCAACTATATGAATTGTAGGAATATTATCGGTATCAGTTTGAATACACTGAACAATAGCACCAGAATTTGCAAGTTCTTCAATTGTTTTTAATCCTTCTACATCTATGTTATCAACATTACTTTGTACAATTAAATTCTCATTAACAATTGTGGCTTGTTCAGAATTATTTTCTGGCTCTCTTGACTTTTCTACTTTTTGTTGATTCACTTCTTTGAGGTTTACTTTTGTCAGTGATGCGACATTTGTGGTAACTGCTGAATTAACATTTTCATTAATGTTATTATTATCATTGTTATTATTACTACAACTGTTACTTTCATTGCGGTTATTATTAGTATTATTATCACTATTATTCATATCACTATTTTTAACATTACTATTAATATTAGTACTACTGTTGTTGGTATTGGTATTATTTATGACTTCTTCTGAATATGTTGTTGCAAGTCCTTCTTCATCCTCAGTCTCATCCCAATTAGCTAAAAATTGTCTGACGTCCAAATCAGGTTTATTAGCAAATTCTTTAGGATTTGGTTTCTCTCCCGGTGTTCTTGCTTTTGCTATCACATCTGCTGATATCGCTGTCACTGGAGACATATCAATATCATCAACATTAACAATTAAGTTGTCAAAGTCAGATCCATCATTTTTTTGCATTAAATAATTTTCTGGGTGCTTTTCGTTGACATGATTAATATTTTCATTATCTCTTGAGAGATTTAGTGATTGATTTTGTGATTCTAATGATCTATTAACGTTCAACCGATTTGCATCGGCATTTTCAATATTTTCAGTGTTTCCTAGTGAATTTATAGGATTGAGCATACCATGGAAATGATTGGGATTGTAACTAGAATTAATTAAAACTCCATTTTGATCGAATTGTAAATTTATTGGTGGTATTGATGTATTAGAAGGACTTGGAATTTTTGGTGCTTCTTGAAGCATACCTTGATAGTCGACATTTTGCTGCAACCTTACAAGTTCTCGATATCTCATCAAATATTCTTGATACTTTGGATGTGATTGGTAGCTTGGTACTCTTGACATAGCCCTCAGATGATTTTCCAATGAAAATCGTTGCATAGCTATTTTTTGTTGATACACATGATACTTCTGATAAGGTCCATGCATTACAGCCGATGGTGAGGTTGGTAACCGATTTCCGACAGCATTAGTTTCTTGATATTCTCGCGGAAAATCTCGTGGAATATCTCGAGGTAGTTGAGGATTAAAATATGAATTTTGAAGTGGCGATGGTAAGTTTCCATTTCCAGAACTAGACATTCCAGTAGGCAGAGCGCCATTTTGATAAGATATTTGTTTATTGTTGTACTTTTGTTGAATATTAACATTCTGATGATCTGGATATTTAACAATTCCTGTGTTTTGATGATTAATTAATGCCCCACCACTGGGTCCACTTCGTCTAAGATATTCTTTGACAGAATAAGGACACTTTTGGTAATCAGATGGAAAATTATAGTTTTGTATTGGATAATTTTGAAGGAGTCCAGAAGCAGCTGGATAATTTCTTGGTAAGTCCTTTCGATATTTATAATCTGAATAACTTCTACGATTTTCTACACCAAAACCATGACTAACAAGTTCTTTGTTCTCAATACAATCCTTTCTGAGATTCATTTCTGGCATAAATCGACGATTTTCTCCATGATAACTAGCTGAACGCATGCTATCTCTGTACGGCGGGTTTGGAGGATAATTACTATATTTATCCCAATGATGAAAAGGAATATTTGTGTCAGGATTACAACATGGACCTTTGCATGCTCCATAAGGTGGTATTTGTCTCCCTGGTGACATAGGTCCAACAGGAGATGTTTGGGAACCCATGCCACCATGAATGCTTGGAGCACCTGTATGATTGTTTGAAGCATTAAATGGGAGTTGATTGGTCCTATGAGGCAGTTCAGTCTCATTCAATGAACCTACGGGCGGAATTCGTGGATCAATTGATGCTGAAAGACTTTCCATCATCGGATTTCTAGTTGGCGATGATCCATAGTGACCTACGCAGCTCGAAAGCGAGGCCATGTGGACACTAGATGTTGAATTAGTGCCACATGTAGATCCTGACATAGAGGATGCTTGATAATTTCGTGTCCCGTAACTGACATCGTTACGCTGATGCTTGCTCTGACGATCATTTGTAGTCAAGTTAATAGTGTCCAATGCTGATGGATTTATACTTGGGAGAAAAAGATGACTGGAGTTAACATTTTGTACACTAGACGTTCCAGTACGTCCATGTTGCGGTGAGTTAAACTGATGCCAATCTGGCAGGTTCCCGCTGTAGCTCATTGTACATTGTTTTGCTGCTCAGGGAGTTTTAAGGCGATTTTGCTCACTTCTTCTATCATCCACGAAGCATCTTTCTGTGTCGGCAGGACACTCTGGGCCTAAAATAATTTTTTTTATGCAACAACAATTTTTATGATATATTTTAAGTAAAAATTTCATAGTTGTAAAAATAAAGTAAATAGCATTATAGCAATAGAGATAAAAAAATAAAGAAATAATATGTCTCGAAATCACTCTAGTGTGAGTTATCAAGATAAGTTACCATATTTATAAAAAATGAAATAAAAATTATAAAAAAAAAGTTGGTGCCAATTTAATTAATTTAATATATTTTTTTTAGCTATTTGTGACAGTTACTTTTATACTTCCTTAATTTCGTTTTATCAACTAGATTATTTTAGTACTTAAAGCTGAGTAGATAATTTTTTATGTACATTTTTTATGAGCTTTACATTTGAGTAATTGTTTAAACTATTATTCTGCAATAAGAGTGAGAAAAAATATTATAAAAATGTTGCTGGAGAGTCTATATTAAATTATTATATGTTTTAAGAGTAAAGAGAGATAAATTAGAAAATGGAATGTTATAAAAGTGTTAATGCGTTACTGTGAAATGACAAAAAATTTTGAAGACATTTTACGTAGATAAAAAAATTAAATAGTATCTTCATGCAATGCTATTTTTATATTCAATAAAACAAAAATATTTCTTTGTTCAAAGCTATTAAGTTGACAATGATGATGATGAAAATAAAAAAGAAAATAATTGTTTATAAAACGGAAAAGGACATGTACATGATAGTATTTTCATGAAAATTAACCTGATAATATTGTCTGTCTCATAATGTGAATCTAAAAGCATTCACAGTAGAAGTTAAATGATAATTAAAAAAAGTTTGATTTTGATATCAATTAATTGCGAAATTAAATGTAGAACGTGAAATTTATAAATTACTAATATCTTGATATGATTATAAGGCAACAAAAAACTCAATATTCCCAAAATGATTTCACATTGCTAAAGTAAATTATCATTTCTATTGATAAATGATTAGTTAATATTTATGTATTCTAATAGCAATTTAGAATAGTAAGGAATATTTGTGTCAATAAATCTACCAATTGCATTTTAAAATATATGAGACTTTAGTAGAAAAAAAAAAAATTTTTTATCAGAGAAATTTGAAAATATTAAGAGCTTTATAGAAATCACGAATGCTGGTATAAATATGGGCGAGTTTATCGAGCTGATAAGACCTACTAGGCTACTTCAAGTTGTGATAAGAGATTTGATGACAAAATAATCAACTACATACTTTAATAAGCCAATGATCCTTCAGTTTAGAAAAAATACATCAGTGTTCTTGACGTATTTGTTTTAAACATTAATCGTACGAGAGTGCTATAGTTAATAATATTTTGAATCATCATTGTTGTTTTTTATGTGCTATGATAATCATCTGAACATGTAAAAATTTCTATCAATAAACACGTGTTATTATAAACCAACATATTTTTTTACAACATCGTACAGCATAATCAATTATCTTTGTATAATAAATATTTGGTAATCTTTAAATTATCACGAAGTTTATAAAAATTGATTGATATGACAATTATATCGCTGAATTTTTCTAGTGGACTATCAGTAATAATTTTTCTTATGTGCATAATGCGTGAGAGTTAATTACGTAGAAGATATTGCAAAAAAATATTTTACCGGGCAAACAAAAATAATAATTCTTTAAGATTTGTAACAATATGAGTTGAACTAAACATTTTTCCTAGTGTTTATATGTAATAAAAAATAATAAAAACATTCTAAAATAAAGTACATTAAATGTTGTTTTTTCCTTGAAATTATATTTGACATGGCATGACATATTTAACAGTAAACCGACATGGTAACGCCTTGACACGACATAAATATACTGATCATGATGCACCTTTGTCCGCTATCCACGTGTCACACTCCAATTCCAACGAAAATTTTACAAACTGATATGAATAAAAACAAATGAAAAAAAATAACATCAAACTCACCTGCTCTTTAGTCAACTTCACAACACACACGCCATTTTGAGCTTAAATTATTAAAAAATCACGCGCCCCCTGTTGTGGGATGTATTCACGTATGGTTATAACAAAACATATTATACAGGTGTTCCGGAAGTAGATTAAAAACTGAACGCGGGGGTGTTTAACAATCCGTTTTCATATGACAACTGCTGCTACAGCTCGTAACAACTACATTTATTAAGGCAGTTTTCATAGTGCATGCAGAGTGCGCATGCGAATGTGATTTAAAAATGGCGGATCAACACGGTTTTAAGTTGTATGAACGTAAACAAATTATCAAATTATCCATCTAGTTGCGCAAATTATCAGTCTATTATTACTTTATTATTTAAAATATAAATATGGAAGCTAGAGAAATCTATAATCTAACGTTTCATGAGCTCATCACGGCTACTTTCGCTGTAGATTGGTCTGATGATAATCAAATTTCTATCATCACTGAAAAAGGAATTCACATACTAGTAATTATTTAATTATATTTTAATAAAATGTAATTTACAATACATAAGATATTTGGTTGTTAACAAATTAAAACTTAAGTAAATGTTTTCTTTATTTACTTGTAGGAATTACAACCAAATCCATTATGTGTTCAACCTATTGCAAAATTCAAAAGATCATTTATTTATGCATCAAGTTTCCTACCATGTGAGCCTTTTTTACCAGTTATTAATCGTGTGATCAACCACTTTGATAAAGAAGATTTATATTTATTCATGCTAGAAGTAGCATTAACACCAAAGTTAGATGAAAGAAATGAGCAAAATCCACGAATAGTAGCAGCCGCTTGGTCTCCAAAAAAGTTAGTTAACCCATCAAAATGTTTATTAGTAACAATCACATCAACAGGAGCTGTAGATTTAACTTGTAAGGTTGGAAATAAATGGTACTCTGTTTATAATTTATCCTTTCGATGGTGGAAAATAATTGAAAATGAATTAGAATTTAAGACGGAAAATATTCAGGTTAATTCTGTTGATGCTGAGTCATTTAAAAAAAACTTGAGAAGACTTCTTGGAACCACAGTTACTTGGAGTGAATTGTTTGATAAATCTACAGTTTTTTGTTATTTAGTGACCGCTTATAGAAGCTGTGATTTAGTGATCTGGAAAATTATGAGATTGGCTGAACTCTCTATGAAAGTAGAACCTATAATAGCATACCGAACAGCTTTCGATACTGAAGTGAAAATTACTCAACTGCTATGGATCACTCTCAGTGACAATAAATATTTAATTATAATAGGCTTTTTCGATGGTAAAATTTATGGTCTATACATTACTGAAACGGATGATTGTATTACTCAGAAATCTATCTATAAATATGAACCAAATGCTGATCATATTTCTGTTAACTATTTGAAAGAGTTTAGTCGAAGTAACAATGAAATTAATATAATTGTAATTAAAAATTTTTTTTTTATTGTAATGACTTTAAATCATGAAGGGAAATTTGTAAAACAACAACACATACAACTTACATCGTTGTCAATATCAGGTAAAATTTCTAGTTCATATCATTGTTAATTATTTTTTAAATATAGTAATTAATTATATGTATTTTTAATTTTTAGGTTTAACATTAATCGATCAAGAAAAAGCAATGGTGATTACTCGAGATAGTCAAATGTTCACAATAACTTTTAAAAAAGGATTAAAATTAACAAGTGAACCAGTGAAACATGATTTAAAAACATCTAAGATTCAATTTCTTGGTATAGCTGTTGCTCCAAATCATGCATTATTTGTAAATGTTACTAGTCCTAATTGTTTATATGACCACTTAATAAATCGGGAACCAAGTTCTCTACAGTTATTTAATTTGAAAGGTGAAAAATGGGATCCTTGGCTACTGTTAAATAAAAAAGACAGTTGTCTATACACTCATTGGAATTGCTTAGAAACGATTCGAATTAAAGCATCAAAAGAATTAGAACCAGAAAAATTATTGCCTTCTATTCCCGAAGATTTTAAGTATATGTCTGTTGATCATCTTCGGATTATTATGTGGTTAACATTAATAACAGACGTTTTAAAGAAAAAAAAAATATTAAAGAAGATTGATAGAGTTATAGGGGAGATATCTAAAGCTCAACCATTAATTTTCGTTCATGCTGCATCATCTCATATAATAAAATTATCTCAAAGAAAGGAACTCAGTAATAGTATGCGTCTTTCAATTCACTTTTTACGTCTTTATCTTGAAGAATTTCTCTCAAGCAAAGATAAAAATATTGAAGGAAGTGTTACAAAAAAACTCGCGGAACATGCTATTGATTTAACGACAAAAATGGAATTGGTTAGAATAGAATCTTGTAGTTTATGCAGCGAAGTGATAACAGAGTTACCATGGAAATCATCAAGTTGCCCCAAAGGTCATCAATTACCACGATGTGCTCTTACTTTACTTCATATCACTTGTCTGAAATATAGAAATTGTACCGTATGTGGTAGAATATTTCATCCATCACTTGATGAAATTTATGATGAAGTCAACTGCCTTTATTGTGATCTACCAGCTGTATATGACAGTAGAATTGCTAATGTCTATGATAACATAGATGACAATTTTCGAAATCTTTCTCTTCGACCATCGTGGGATTTGCAGAATAGTAAAATACAAGACAGTGAAACTCTTGCGGTCAGTGAAAAACCTTCAAAAAAACGACGTACTAACACAGGTGATTCATTTACTTTGATTATTAATAAAGACGATGAAACTATCACTGAAACTTGGCAAGAACTTTGAGTGAATCTTATTGAAAAAAAGTGTATATATTAATACTTTTTTATATTTATAAATAAATTATTCGAATTAATGATTACTCTCATCATTATAAACGTAAATATGTGGATGGCGTTCAATCATATCAATATCTTTTTCTAATTGTTTTAAGTCTTGTTCCATTTTTGCTTTTCTTTTAATTTTTGGTGGAGTATCAGTTAAAAATGGTAATCCTTGGAATTGCTTCATCAGTTCTTCCCACCGTTTTTTCATCCCCTGATAGAAAAAAAGTGATTTTTATTATTAATAAATTAAATGATTGACCATGTCTATTAAATTTTTCTTTACCTTTAGCAATTCTTCACGTTCTTCAGCCGTAATATAACGACACATATTTTCTTCAACCAATTTGTTCTCATTTGGAACTTGTTTTTCATTACTCTTAGATGATTCACCAGCTTTTTCTATTTTTATATTCTTTGTACTTTTTTGTACTTTCAATTCGCTATTCTTTTTAATCATTAATTCTTTTTTTGGACGTAAATTTTTTTTTAAGTGAATATTCATTGAATTTTTATTCTAAATGAAAGCAAAAAATTATGATTTAATTAATGATAATTTATTTTAAAAAATACCTGTGAATTTTCAGAAGCTAAAAAACTATTTGGTTTGTGTGGAAAAGAATTGCCATAGCGATCATCGGCAAAATACAGCCTGGGTTTTTTTGCACGAGAATTCTTCACTTTAATTGTATTTTCTTTTTTAAAATTTTTCCCAAGGTTTTTAATATTTTCTGAAGATTCAATATGCTTTTGAGATTTCCAGGAAGGTAATCCATGTGGATAATTAGGAATATGATAATGTTTATGTTTTATATCTGTCCGTTTAATTTCAATGCGAGATTTTTTTCTGAGAAATTGGGTTGGTGGATTTAACGATACTTTTGGAATTCCGAAAGTTTTATGTGCACTTTTGCCACGAACTGATGCTCTTCGGACAGATTTACGAAATTTAGATATGTACATAGGCGGATTTTCATATTTGACCTCTGGTTTGGTTATTAATTTCGTAATATTCTCTTCAAAATCAAGGTTCATTGTAAATAATTATTTTGTAATATATTTTGAAGGTAATCAAATAATTATTCAAATATGAAAATAGTTCAACGAGTACGGTTGATTATTACAACATGTGTTTAGTCACATGTTTGATCGATAACTATAAACATGAGCATTGCCTGAGCAACGATATATTTTCTTTTAATCGAAAAATACAATTGCAACATTCATACCTCAACAGATTGTATTCGACATACATATATGTATTTTAATGTTAATTATGAGATAGGCTTGAATATTTCTACTGCTACAAATTATTTTGTGCATATTGAAAATTTTATTATCAAAGCAGTTACAGAAATAAAAAATTTGGTCACATATTTTCAATTTATTGTGTAAATCTATTTGAAATTTACTCGTATTTCAAATAGAGTATTAAGGCTGGGCTGAAGTCAGAGAGGCAACTGACTCCCCCTATCCAAATACATGGGATCGGGATATTTCTAATTTCTTCGCCAATTTACTATTATTTCTATAAAATTAGGTACCAAATTACAGAGGAATTAATGCCGGACTGACGTAAACAACAATTTTTTGTATATAGTGAATATTTTTATTAAAAAAATTAGAAAGAATAATGAAAAAATTATGAATTGACTTGCCGCGCTTAAATTTCAAGATGGCGGCCACATCATTCAGATGAAAAATCACTAATTATTCTATTTTTATACGTTTTTCGCCCAAAATTCGTGTTTGCGTCAGTCCTTGCCACCTGTCTGAATGTCGAAAAAATCAATTTATAGCATAAAATTGAATAATTTAGAAATAATTAGAAATATTGTATTCCAGATGATATTCTCCGGAAAATTAGTTTGAAAAAATTCCGATAGGTGACAGCATTATGCTCGCAGATGACCTCAGTCATCCATATTGAAAAAATGCGCAATCCGTATCCAGAACTGATGGTGCCCTGCATTTTGGCGAGTAATTTGTGTATGTGTGTGTCGGGTAATATATGTATGTGATATAAACATAGTGTATCACTTTACAATGCCCTACACTTTGATGACTATTGCAGTTAGGATAAATAAAAATGATGATACTCATTTAACATTAATTAATATAATACCTGCAAATAACTTCAAATACATATATTCATCCATTATTATCATTTTTATTAGGTATAAATGTTAATAAGGAAGCTCAATTCCAAGTCGGCGTATCCAAGCATGTAGTATAAAAACAAATACACATAAACTTAATACCGAGATTATGCTGGCCATGTGGTTAAGGCGTCAGAGTTCTATTTTGCCGGGCAGGGTTCAATCCTAGTCATAATCACTTTTTTTTCTACTTTATTCGTTAGATTAGCATGTAATTATAATATTGACATGCCATAATTAATCCATTATAATGATTTGATTTTTTTTTCTCTTTACTCATTGAATTTATTGACACTAAGTCAGAAAATATTTGAACAGAGCCATAAACTTTTTTTTTGTATAAATACATTGATAATAGCCTGTGTTTAACAACTTATACATCTTTACATGTGTTAACAATGTTATGTTATTAACAAGTTAATCATATTATTATTAACATTGAAAAGTAGTTTAAACAATCTGTGGCGAATTTCGGCACTTTCCCGGCAAGCTTTACCCCCACTCTCTGTGCCCAAGCCTGTAGCTTATAATTTTTAAGCATATATAAGCGTATTGGAACCATAACAGCTCAGTGGTTACAGCATCGGTCTTTTATTTTGCTAGGCAGGGTTCGATTCCAGTCATGATAAAGTTTTTTTTTTCTCTTTTATTTGTTAGATTTGCATGTAATTATAATATTAACATGCTAAAAGTAATTGTTTACAACGATTTGATTTTTTTTTCTCAATTATTTATGTAATTGATCGACGCCGAGTCGGAAAACATATGAACAGGGTTATAAACACTTTTTTTACTATAGCTATATGAACGTAGCTTTTTTTTAAGCAATTTAGAAATATTTAGAAGTAGTTGAAATAATCTACGGGGATTTCCGTGGATTATTGGAATCGAACACCGTTCGGTAAAATAAATGTCGAATCTTCTGACTACAGAGCCAGCATATTTTCATTTGCTTTGTTTACGTTTAGATATCATAAGCTTCAGGCTTGGTAACAGAGGGTGGGGGATGTGCTTGCTCGTCAACTGTTCGAACTCGCAGTCTTCTCTGAAAAATAAGACGGAGATAGATAGATATATTCTGTGCTCTGTCTTGCTCGAAACAGATTATTCAAAAATTTGTAAATTTCTTGGTGCCCTAAGGCTCCCTTTTTGTAGTGCATCCTTGAAAATTATCATTTTTCGAACGATTTCCCTGTTACCTACTCAATTTCAGTTGATGTCAAGCTTCGGCCTCTTGCCGCACAACACGAGGGCGTAAAGTCAACTCCGGGAAACTTTCTGACTTCAGCCCAGCCTTAATTGCAAATATCTCGATAACTATTCAACATTACGGAATAATTTTCAATACACAATTAATAATGACTGTTAGCTTTCATTTAAATCCAAAATGAGATTTACTCATTGAATATTTATCGTGATACAGATTAGGCCACGCCCCTAATTCCGTTTTTCGCACATTTCAACTCGATTTCTATCCTCTTCTTTGTCAGTCTTATTTAAATGCCATCTAACGCGGACCTCTCTCTCGTGGCCACAATTTTTCTACAATATACATAGGTATACTCCCAATGTATAAATATAGCGAATGAATGGTTTATGTATTTCTTACGTAAATATTGATAAAAAAGACAAATAATGCAATTTATTTAAAGATTATCTTAAAATAAGAATAATTTTTTTCCTTTAATTAAAAAAAAGTTACCAACTATGTTACATGGATGGTAATTGACTCTATTTGTTTATAACGACTGAATTTGTTATAAATAATCAAAAACGGAATTTATGCAATTAATTCGAATTCTTGCAACGGGATTTTTTTCTTTTTTTAACTGATAAAAAGTTATTACTTATGTTGAATAAATGTAATCGAAAATGTTATTAATTACGATTGTAATCGCTTTAAATGAGCATATATCAAATCTTACATTAAAATTCGAATTTTTACTGTCTCAATTCATACACACAAATTTATTACTTTTTCTTTTATGTTATCACAAAGTATTACGTATTTAGAATTGGGACATCTAAACGACGCAATTCTTATTTAAAACTTCACTTAATCAATCGATTCTTATGTAATGCAATCATACCACATCGATTATTTACAATAAATAAGAGATTCTATTAATTGACTGAAAAAACGAATGGTTTCTCATCTCCGTCCATCAATTCTTTCAATTTATTACTGTTTATACCAGTCAAACAGTATTCACGTGGACAAATTTGCGAGAATAAGCTCGTATCGTAGCATAGATAGAAAAAAACCAATACATCCTGTATCTTTTGTCAGACTTAATTTCTTTACCCTGGTGCACTGCAAATCTCAGGATTCCACAAACATTTTAAAATAACACACATAAAGCGTATTCAATGTAAAATGTCCATAAACAAACAATAAATTATTTGTAGACACTTTTTACACATTTCATAGTGTGTGAAAAATCTATAGTTTTTTACGGCATTTAACATTGAAGAGGCTTAGCGTGTTAAAAGTGTCTACAAGAATAACACATTTGGATTTGCAGTGTGAAAAAATTGGTATCACTTCGACTTCGCTCAACTTATCTCAAATCAACTTGCCTTGCTGTAATTATTGCTAAAAATGAAAAATAAATTTGAACAAACGTCTATATTCAAACAAATAGAATTTGTTATAAATAATCGAACTAGAGATCATCACGAAAAATTTAAATTGTTTTACCGTAAATACGAGCTTTAATTGAACTAAAGTTACCGACGAAAGAAAAGAAATTTTAAAAAAACATTTTTTGTTATCTATTGATCTTTTATGTAAAGTTAAGTTACCACGGTAATTCCGTGATATCTTTTAGTTTTTTTTAAAATCAATATTATCTAATCTAATATGAAAACTTATTGAAAAAAGTGAGTGAAATCCGCCAAAAACAGATATCGTTCGATATCTGTAAAAAAACGGTGCCACTTCACTGTTGTTTGGAAATTCAATATTTTCAAATTGTTCTACATGCAAAAAATGTTTGAAATTATAAAATTGCGCCAATTTTGACTTGCCATAATCGCAAAACCATAAAATTGTTTTTATCAATTGTTTAATAAAAAAATCACATAAGTATGCGTAAGAAATTGTAGATCAAATATTTGATCAAAATATTAATAAACATTTGATAGCCTAAATCTTATTCAGAATTTTTCTTCTAATGTTTGAAGTATCTTTCTAAAACTGCCATCATCGGATGAAAGTAAAACTTTGCGCCATGTACACGTCCCAAATGACTCTGCAAATAACTAAATTCTCATTTTTGAATAACTATTTAAAAAAATTTTGAAATACTAAAAAAGTTTAAAATCAAATGGCGTGCTATGTCATCTATAAAATTGAGTTTTTTTTTTTCGTTACTTTCGATGAATTGTGTAAGAAAATACTTTTTTGAATTTTCTTGAAATAATTAAAAAAGTTATTTTGTAGATGAGAATTTACGATAAATTCTTTTTGCAATCGATGTTTACTTAATCTGAAAAAGTAGCTAGTTAAAAAAAATGTTATAACACGTGGTTTAATTTTTAAGTATTATATCCGGGAATCTTCTATCAATAGAGAACACATGAGAAGTTCCCATCTGAGAGTAAGACCTGAACCGCAGCTAAACCGAGTGAACCATCTACATTATCATCAGGGCAGTGACTCTTACAGACTACTAAGCGAGTCCTGAGAAATCAGAGATCGTTTTTTATATGAGAGCATGCATTATCATCAAAAACAACCCCCTTCTTCTGGGCGGTACAAAAATGTGCGCTAAACATAAATAACGACAATGATGAAATTACAAAAAGTCCTAAAATCATTAAACGCCAATTATTTAAATCTACGAATCAACAATATTTAAAATGAATTATTTTTTTCGGTTTTTCTTTTGAAAAAAAATTTAGTACATCGAATAATTATTATAAAAGTCATTGTTGTAGTCGATGCATATTAATGAATATCATAGAAGATATAAATGCTTTATTTTTATGAAAAATACAAGTCTTTGATCAGATAAATGTAATATGATCATTATTGAATTTTATATTGAGACATTTATTATATAAAAAGTCAAGTTAATGTTAAATTTATTGTCATTTGAGAGTCAATCAATTATATTTCAAGAAAGTCATATTTTAATAAATTAAACTTTGTTTTATTGTAATTATTAATCTATTTATTCATGGGGAAACCTTACAGTTATTATTATTTTCCCTGAAAAACATACATACATTGCCCAAGCAGATAACTTGATTTATTTGAAGTCTTTTAATCATTTGATAAACTTGAATTGCTCTCATAATTTGAAAATTGTATAGAAAATGACGTTAGGATAGTTGATGATCTATAGAATCATCCATCCAACACAGGTGAGAGAGATCGCCCTCATAAAAAAAAAAACAAGCATCTCCATCTCACCCTATTTCAATGTCCTCTATTTATAAGCCTCTATTTTTTACAGTTACTAGCACTGAGTCTACTTCTTCTCCCAAGTTAAATAAGTCCGAATCATCTCTTGAAGAATCTGAGTCTGCATTCTCTATCGCCAAGAGCCATCTGCTTAAGGCAGCATCAATGAAGAGTAAATTATCTACATTGAGGAGTAATGTAACTCCTCAGATAAGTATTTAAGATAATGAATAAGTAAATAAATTTATTTTAAAATTGATGGGCTTCATTTTTCTTTGAGACAAATTCTCATCCCTCCTTATATTCCGGTAGTTGCGTTCAATTTTTTTTTTTGAAGTGAAAACTTTTTATGGGACACTAGCGTTTTGTCATGAGAGTTAACTCGTCGAGCTAACAAAACTGTTAAACTCCTTGTCTCTTTCTTATTACCATTTACTCTAGCAGAGTGAGAGAAGCGGAAAAAATTAACGAAGATCCGCACAAAGAGGAGACGCTGAGAATAGTCGCAGGGCATTGTTTATTAATGGCGATCATGTTATTCAGTTTATCAATATATGTTCTGTATATGAGTCAAGCAGTATTGATGTTATTTATTTATATAAAATTTAGGACTAGTTTAGACTTGTACAATCTTACGTACGTAGAAGAGCAAGTAAGTCTCAGTTCATCAGAGAAAGTCGTTGTAACTAGTGTTGCTTTATTTATGGAAATATTTTTTTTTGTAATTGTAATTTAAAATTATTTTTTGATAAATGAAAATGAATGGACAAAAAACTTCAATTTCAGTCGTTGGCGATGGAAATTGCTTGTTCAGATGTTTGTCTTATTTTATTTTTTTTCATTTTAAAAATTTTTTAATATTGTTTTTATTCTCAGTTATTGTCAATGAAGATACAAAAAATGTATGCGTCAGTCCAAAACTAACAGCGTCAAAAGTGAAACTTTTTATGTAATTCAAAAACTGTCAATGAGTGTACAAAAAAATACATTGCAGCAAAGAAAAATTGACTGGAAATTATAATAAAAATGATTTATAATAAAAATCAAGAAAAATCTACAGACTATCCCGAATTAATTACTACGGAAGTTTCACTTGTACGTATATGTATATAGTTTTATGTATATGTAAATAATAGTACGTACGAGTGAAACTTCCGTAGTAATTAATTTGGGATAGTCTGTAGATTTTTCTCGATTTTTATTATAAATCATTTTTATTATAATTTCCAGTCAATTTTTCTTTGCTGCAATGTATTGTTTTGTACACTTATTGACAGTTTTTGAATTATATAAAAAGTTTCACTTTTGACGCTGTTAGTTTTGGACTGACGCATACATTTTTATTAATTTTTTATACCAAAAAAAATTTACATTCATAATTTGGCGCCTCAGTAATTCTTTCGTTTTTTACTAACATAATATTTTCCATAGTCATGCAGCAACTTTATAGTAGTACCAACTTTATAAAAAAAAGTCGTACTTTTAAGGGAAAAGATTCTTTTTACTTAAAATGCGTTCCAAGGGGCGTGGCCAATTTTTATTTTTGCAAATTAATGATTTTCAGGACACAATAGCAATTGCAATTTATTGTCGTAGCTAATCAATGGGGTTTTCAAAGATTTTTTAATAAAGTTTATGTCATTATTGTAGAGAAATTAGAAATTTAAAGGAGCATAACCTCAAAAGTGCTAATTTGAGCGGAATAGAGACACGGTAGTGCCTTCGTCACCGCTATTCATACTTGGCGCTCGAGACACTACTAAAATAAACGTGTCTCTTGATTTTGGCTGGATCGTAAGAAAGTCTTGAAATTATAATTTATATTTGAATCAAAATATCGTGAATATTGTTTAAATAGTTTTGATAAGAACATTGAAGGAAAGATTATAGCCTACGTTTGTTAATGTAAATTGTTTATAACAAATTAAATTGTTATGAACAATTGAAAACGGGTCCTATGCAATATATTTGAGTTCTTCCAACGCGTAATTTTTTTTTCACTAAGATAAAGTTACAAACTGTGTAACATGAATAAAAACTTACTTTTGTTACTTATTAATCGGCTTAAATATTTTCAAAATCTCATGCTTCTATAAAATCTTAACAGTCACGCCACGTTTTTGGTTGTTATGTTTATTGTGTTCCTAACCGTACTAAATTTATTTTCAAAATAAAAACCGAAGAAAAAAATTCATTTTAAATATTGTTAATATTTAGATTTAAATACTTGGACGAAGTCGCGGGAATTTGCTAGTCCGAGTAAATAAATGTTTTTTTTGTTCTGCATTATCATTCATAGTTTGTTTAACAAAATTGCCATAAAGATAAGTATATATATTATGAATATAACATAGTAGTAAGGTTTTCTTCTAACTATATTGCTGCGTAGTTGATACAGTGACGCTTTCTCGAGTGCGGAGTGGAGGGGAGTAGTCGGTCGTCGTGCTGCGATCAGCTCTCTTACGCTGCACGTTACTAACATGAAAATAGTCGAGTTGAAACAGTTGAAAAGCAAAAGCATCTGAAAACTACAAACAGATGAGAATCTCAAACAGTTGAATGTCTGAGCAATTGAAAGTCGTATGAATATAATAGTTGAGCATAACAATATATACTAACGCAACATATCCACGAGTCGATGTCGTAGACTGAATGACTCTTATGTGGTGAATCGTCGGAAGGCGTTTATAATTGTTATATGTATACTTTTAGTTGCATTTAACTAAAAACAACAGAAATGTTATACTCACTTCAGTCCTAGTACGAATAGTAAAATTTTTTTTTACTACGTATACGAAATATAACCAAGTCGCTAACAGTAATAGCTAGCGAGAGTAAATTTTTAATAAATTTAGAAAAAGAGAGTGTTTGAACTTTTCAGTTATACATTCATATCAATGAATGTTTTAATTTTTAAAGTATAAAAGTGTTGATGGAAACATCAGTTTTCACTTACAACACAAAATATGTGTTACATAGTAAGACTTCAATACAGTGTATTTGTTCTACTATGTTAACACATATTTTTGAGAACGAATGTGTGTGTATAAACACATTACAAAGTTCCCTGGTTGATCCTGCCAGTAGTGATATGCTTGTCTCAAAGATTAAGCCATGCATGTTTAAGTACATACCGAATTACGGTGAAACCGCGAATGGCTCATTAAATCAGTTATGGTTCCTTAGATTGTACCCACATTTACTTGGATAACTGTGGTAATTCTAGAGCTAATACATGCAAACTAGAGTTCCAACCAGAGATGGAAGGAACGCTTTTATTAGATCAAAACCAATCGGTGGTCTCGGCCATCGTTTACTTTGGTGACTCTGAATAACTTTTAGCTGATCGTATGGTCTCGTACCGACGACAAATCTTTCAAATGTCTGCCTTATCAACTGTCGATGGTAGGTTCTGCGCCTACCATGGTTGTAACGGGTAACGGGGAATCAGGGTTCGATTCCGGAGAGGGAGCCTGAGAAACGGCTACCACATCCAAGGAAGGCAGCAGGCGCGCAAATTACCCACTCCCGGCACGGGGAGGTAGTGACGAAAAATAACGATACGGGACTCATCCGAGGCCTCGTAATCAGAATGAGTACACTTTAAATCCTTTAACGAGGAACAATTGGAGGGCAAGTCTGGTGCCAGCAGCCGCGGTAATTCCAGCTCCAATAGCGTATATTAAAGTTGTTGCGGTTAAAAAGCTCGTAGTTGAATCTGTGTGCCACACTGTCGGTTCACCGCTCGCGGTGTAAACTGGCATGCTTGTGGGACGTCCTACCGGTGGATTTAGCTTTAGTGTAAAAACTAAAGCGGTCCAATAATCCTGTCGCGGTGCTCTTAATTGAGTGTCGAGATGGGCCGGTACGT